>NC_057798.1:522525653-522541901 GCF_018294505.1 Triticum aestivum | reverse complement strand
TAGGCACAGTGCGGTTATTCTGTTCCCCCCACCCCATGCACCCACACCCCCTAAGATAGATAATGGGGCAAAGTCCATACAAGGAAGATGTGTCAGTACAACTATGCCCCTTGGTACGGTTCGGTGCGGGGCAAGTCATGCCCCTGAGTACTATATTCAAACAAACAGAAGAAAGAAAAAGAAAAAACTTGACAACCCAAGGACAAAAAAGTACTAGTCCAAGTTACTGGTGTAGTCAAGTACTAGATCCAAAACAACAACAAAAAATTGACCGCCCAAGGATAGGCGCAGGCCCTGGCAATGCTAGATACTTGAACTCGAGCCTGTGGGTGAATCCCTAGTAATCCGCACACCTGCAGGACCTGACGTCCAGGGCCCATAGGTCAAGAGAGAGAGAGAGAGAGTGAGCGCCGTGTATAAGCGCTCTGGTAAGTGTTCAGAGGAGTTCGACTGGTGAGCCTCGGCTGCGCTTATAAACAAGTCTAGAGCCCCCTCGACTAGCGAGGTGGGACTAAACACATAGCTCACGCGCCCGCCGTGCTGCACAGGCGCGCGGACAAGCTATTGGGCCGAATACAATGACACAGGCCGATGGGCCAACAAAGTAGTTCACCCCATTACAAAAATCCAGTAGATCACGCACGACAAAAAATAAAAAATGAAAATATTTTTTTAAAAAAAACTCACAAGAAAAATCAGTTAATAAACAAAAATATTGTAAAAAGTTCAAACACATCTTAATGGTAAGAAGTAAAAAAAATATAAGACTGTAAATAAAAAGTTCAGAAACGAATTTACAAAAAAGTTCAACTACTACAATTCATAAGGTTCAAGTACAAAAAAAAAGTACTCTGCAGCGAAGATTAATTTTTTTTAAATACCAAAACTATCATTATTCATCTATAAAAAAGAAAAATACGTTCTCCAAAATTAATGTAAAAAAGTAAGAAAAAAATATTATACAACAAACAAATTTGATTGGTAATTAACAGCCTAAAATAGATCAGTACTATCATTAATAGAATGGAAGTTCGGCAAACTCAATAACAAAAAGGGATTCTAAAAAAATCATCAGTGTATAGCACCGTCTACGAGTTATGAACATGAAAAATATACCAGTCAAAACAAAGGATGCCCATCAGTTCAACTACACAAATTGTTCCAGTACCAATATAAAGAATGCATAAATAAAACAGTTATAATTGAGCAGAACAATAGGAAAAACATTACATAACTAGTTCCATACCATTCTCATAATACTAATCAATTCAACCATCTCACATGCAAATGTTTTAAAAGAAACAATACTGCAACATAATCAACCACACACAAATCTCACAGCCGGCGTCATTTGCCACATTTAAACCTACAGCACATAAATTCTGAACGTCAGAGAGTCGTCTTCTCTTGAGAACATAACCATAACCACATCACCATCCTCAAATTCAGACTCAGCCGCAAACTCCTTCCACCCAGTAGTTAGGTTGATGCAACCATCAAAGTCGATGTGGTAGGCAACATCCATCAACTGATACCCATTCTTGTCTGAAGTCTCCATCTTCAGAACACCGAAACTAGGAGCAACAATCCTGATCCTGGGTGACATTTTCTGCAAGTGGGCATGGGAGTACAAAAAAAATGAACACCTGACATAACTGAATTTTTACACACATATAGTAACGATTTGCATAACAAACTAAAATGGAAAAAATCTGAACCAAAACAATAACACAAAACTAACTAGACATGTGAACTGACTAAACTGGAAAATATACATAACAATACACCTACAGTAAAAACATCTATTCATAAACAGATCAGGGATTATACAAAAAATGGTTAAAATACTGTTAAGTAATGAACAAATACACATAGAAATCCATACTGTTAAAATCTGACAAAAGCAAATTAAAAAAATATAGACAAGCTATTCATAAGACAAAACTGCAGATCCAGTCCATGGGTTTCAAACAGAAACCAACCAGAAAGTAGAAAACAAAACGAATAGAAACACATACCCATGATTCCTTCAAGTCACCATCCGTCAGGCGACAAACATAGGGTGTACAGAACCCATGGTTGCTGTACAGCAAACAAGAAAGTTGCCCACGGCGCTGAGTCTGAGTGAGCTCCAAACCAGACTCGTACACACAGCCGTCAGCTATGCGCGCCATCTTTACCAGGTATCCGCATGAACAATCGTCCATCGAACACACAGGAATAGAGAAAAAGGCCACGAAGAGAAGAGAGAGGAACCTATATCTGATTCTGGAAGAAGGAAGAAAAGGGAGGGGGAAGACTTGGCCACACACCACACATAGATGGATAGCGTTTATAGTCAGGGACACTGGCAGATTATAAAAATAATAAATAGGCAGATGGGTAACCAGCTGGTAGGAAATAGTTATTACACAAGCCATGCAACATTTGACCGCAAATCAGTTCAACTTCAGAAAAACAAGTAGTTCAAAGGTGCACATGTAGAACATATGCAGACAAAACAACACATTCAGAGACAAAAACAAAGTTGAATTCATTTAGTCATTCGAACATCTGCTCCCTCGCAACAAAAATCTTAAAAACATAATATTCACTACTTTAGTCATAACGATCAAAGAAACGACACCATTTTGCCCTAGTGGATGGATGTGGAGCCGTGGCTGCTCTCGCCCTAGCCCAACTAATGATCTGAATATGGTTCCTTCCCCTGCCCTCCGGGAAAATAAGCTCCAATTCATTTGAGTTGCAAGTATCCATCACCTCACGCGCAAGCCGTCTGTTGAACTCTGCCTCCAGTTCCTCCTCGGCAGCATGTCGCGCCATCTGCCTGCGCCTGCGCCTCCTCCTCCTCTGCTCTGCTATTGCAGCCCTCACATCTATGGCGTCTCCCTCCTCCTCTGTAACCTCTCCCAGCTCAGGATCCATCTCCCTTTTCTTTGGTTGCAGCTCGTAGAATGAAAGTGACAGAGGGCGCGGGCTTTATAATCAAAGTGCAGAGCCATCGGTGCGGCTCCGATGTCAATACACAGAAACAAAACTTTGACACGCAACAGTCCAACTACACATACGGCAGCAATTCAAAATAACACTGAAAAACACGTAACTTAATTACACAGTTTGACCGGATTACAAGCAATCGCAGCTTACAGCCAGCCGCCATACACAACTTCCGCCAACAACAAAATAACAAGGGAATCCGCGGTAGAAACAACTCAAAAAAGCAAAATTGACAACGCAAATCTTTTCATACAGTCCTTATATCTCTCCCTGCAACACCAATTCGAAAATAAAACAACAGAAAAAGAAGAACAGATTTCCACGGCGGGCGTGGAAAACGACCAAGAACACCAAAACTTGTAAACATAAATTACGGATGAAAATAATCTCAAAAAACATTCAGCTGAGCGCGTGCATGTGCGGAACCCCTTACATGTCTCCTCTAGCAACGAATGGCCCGCAGCATCGCGCCGGAGAACGACCAGAAGCTCGACGTTGCATCCCCTGTTTCTGTCCGTTGTGCACGCAGGAAGATCAGTTCTGGTTGAAAAACACGTCAGTCCAACCTGTGAACCACGTCAGTTCAAGTAGGGTAACAGAATAATATTCTGTTACACGTAACAAAATAGCCCAGATGTGTATATATATATATATATCATATGATGAGGTGGTTGTCCAGCGCCATTTGGGCGGTGGTTCCTGTTCTTCTCCTGCATCGTCGTCCATACCGTCGATGTCTTCGGATTCGAAGTCAAGCATGTCGGTTAAGTCATCGATAATGGCTATTAAGTGGGTGGTGGGTGGGGAACGAATTTCTTCATCGTCCGCTTCCCACTCAAGCCGGACATAGTTCGGACTGGAGTCTCCTGATAGAGAGAGACCTCAATGAATTTAGCACGTCGCCCAAGGGTGAGTGCTGAAAGATATCTGCGGAGATAAACTCCATGATCGGTGCCCAATCAGATTCGACAGGCACAGACGCACGCAGTTCGGAACCTATGGCCGAAGACGAGTCCGAGGGTCCAATGACACAGATCTCTTTGGAGGTGAAGTCCGTGTTCGGCTCCAGCTGTCAGGACCCGACTCGATGCCACATCGATCTAGCATATAAGACCTCATATCACTTTGCGGCCTCACGCACGGTATTCCCACGGGTGTCGCCTTACCTTTGCCCGGGACCGTTTGCGCCTTTTGGCACACGTATATGATAGTGTCGCTAGCATCCATATGGTAAGGAGCCCGGGCTGACATGGCTAGTCGTAAACCAAAAGTGGCACAGACTTACAGGGACAGGCATCTATGACCCAGCATCGAACGTGTCGGTCATCAATGAGTGAATCCGGGCTGTAGCACTGAGCTAGCAGGACTCCGGTAAACCAGGCTGTAGCGGGCTAACAGGACTCCGGTATCCATCGCATGACATTTCCCCGAAGGGACAGACACAGGAACGAAGAAGGACACATGCCGGCCAACCTAAGTGTTCCGGAGCAGTAGCAAGCTACCAAGGCTCAGTGGAAACACTAGGAGACATTTCCCGGTAAGAGAGGCTACTAAGGATAAACAACTAGATAGTCAGATCCCACACATACCAAGCATTTCAATCATACACACAATATGCTCGATATGTGCAAATACAACAAGGCATCACAACATGACTCTATGACACAAGTACTTTATTTAAAGGCTCAGAGAGCCATACATATCATATACACAAGTACGGGTCACACGACCCAGCATTCAAGTCATACAGACATACAAGCCAACAGCGGGAGTAACTTGTCTAAGTACAGACAACTAGTAAAATAAAATAGGCTTGGGGAAGCCTGGCTATACTACGTGGTCCTTCACAAGCTCAGGATCACCACTTGGGCCTCAGTCTACTCATCGATGTCAATGTCTATGAAGAACCCATCAGAAGGGGTTGCAGCGTCTTCTGAAAAATGTAAATTAAAGCAACATGAGTACAAAGGTACTCAGCAAGACTTACATCAGATCCTACATACATGCACATTATCAAGAAGGGTTGGTGGGGTTTTTGCAGCAAGCCAGCTTTGACTCTTGGCTAAGCTATCCTACGAGACACCAACTTGAAATGGTTTTGCGCACACGAGTCCACTACACACCAACTCAATACACCATCGAGGATCCACCTCCGTCATCCTACGGAAGAGCCATCCTCGGCACTCACGCTTATCTTGAGATTTTTAGTAGTATCCATTAACTTGTCTATGAACTGTATAGGCAACCAAGTAGTCCTTTACCGCGGACGCGGCTATTCGAATAGATAATGTTAACCCTGCAGGGGTGTACTTCTTCATACATGTTTCCACCACTTAGCGTCTGCACACGACATGTGCTCGGCAGACTTCAAGCGAAAGCCGACGTGGGTGTAGACCACGACCTACCTAAACACCTAAGTCTCTAGTCCAGGTTTATCGCCTATTCAGGTTCCATCCATAGGGAGTCCAGCCGAGGTTTCCACATACGGCCCCGAACGATGTGTACAGGGTTCCGAGACACCTAACGGGTGCCCGGCATACCCGGCCACGTACCTACCGCATCACAGCCCACCCCGCGGGTCAGCGCTGCCCACGGCCTCCAGTAAGCTACAAACACCAGAAACTACTTGCAACTCCTGGACAGAGGACTAGGGTGAATAAGAAGTCGAGCGGGGTCATATTTCAGGGCCCAATGCATGGTAGTAGCTGAATCTTAAATCACGCATAGAGATCTCAGTGCTTAAGGTCGGCTTCAATGAAACAACCCACCATGTACTCCTACATGGCCTCTCATCGATACCTTTACCAAATCGTGTTCAACACATCACTCTCATTACCGGCATGATCATTTCACTCTAGCCCATCACCCAGATGAACCAGACTTGACACGACTCTAAGCATAGCAGGCATAGCAAGGTAGGAACAACACATACATATGGCTCAATCAACTCCTACACATGCTAGTGGGTTTCATCTAGTTACTGTGGCAATGACAGGTCATGCAGAGGAAATGGGTTCAACTACCGTAGCACACAGCAGTTTGAAACGCGTTGTCTTAATGCAGTAAAAGAGAGCAGAAGCAAGAACATGGGATTGTATCGATATGATCAAATGGTTGGTTGCTTGCCTGATGGGTCGATGCACTGATATTGTTCTTCGTTAGGGTAATCGTGGTACTCCTCGGAGGCAGAACCTGCCGCAAAGAGCACCGATACACAAACATCACCAAACAATATGCAACAATATGATGCATGCATGAGACATGGCAAAATGAGTGTATTGGGCTAATGCAACTAAGACCAGATGGGTTTGAACCATTTTGAATCAAAGATTCAAGTTTCAAACTCATAAATGGCCCTTTTAAGTGCTTTATCTTGTTTTGCACTAAACATCAGGTTAGCTTGCTTAAACATGCATGAAACTAGTACAGATGGATAGATTGGATTTTTATGATCATTTTTCATATATAAAACTTTGCATTTGGAGTTACAAATTAATTTCTATGATTTTTTGAAGTTTGTGGTATTTTCTGGAATTTCCTGTGTAATAATAATTCCAGTAAATAAATTACTGCGTCAGCGTTACGTCAGGATGACGTTAGCAGTCAACGGAACAGTCCAGGTCAACCGTGTGTCAGTGTAATTAGTTTAACTAAATATTAATTAAAACTAATCCTGATTAGTTAACAGGGCTGGGCCCCACCTGTCATTGACCCAGGGGGGTCAAACTGGGCCCACCCATGGTCAAACGAGGGGTCAGCAGGGTCAACTCACCGGCGTTTAGCCGCCGGCGAGGCCGAACGCGGCGGCGAGAGTGGTTTTGTGCATTCCGGCGACCAAAAGAGCCGCGGAGGGCATTTACGTGTAGCTGGGAGCAAGCCGCAGCTCTTGGTGGTGTTGGTTGAGCTCGGGGTGGCCGGAAACGGCGCCGGCGACGACCTTGGCGGTCGCCGGAGTTCAGGTGATGATGAACCCGAGGCTATGGAGCATGGCGAGGCTCGTGGTGAGGTGCTACGGGTTCCTACGAGTGCAGTGAGTGCGTTGGACATGCTGGTGTGGCCAGTGGGTGGCCGGAGTCACGTCGGCGACGAGCTCTGCGGCGGCGCGTGCGGGTAAGCTACATGCAGTCGCTACGGGGCTCGAAAGCGAGAAAGGAAAGGGGGGAGAGGTAGCTGGGCTCACGGCGATCTCAAGGAACCAGACGACGCGGTCGGGGACGAGCTGGTGCGGTGGTGACGGCGAAGGGGATCTCCGGCAATGGCGGAGTCGAGCGAGGTCGGTGCAGAGGCCTCGGGGCAAGCGAGCGCTTGGGGCTCGGCTAGCTCGAAGAAAAGGAGGGCGGCAGAGCTCCTAGACATGACGGCACGGCGCAAGGACGATGGAGAGCGCGACTACGGCGACGGTGCAGCTGCGGTGGCGTCGGCCATGGCGTGGGAGAGCGAGGGAGAGAGGCAGGGGGGAAATGGAAGTGTCCACGGGGTTCGGGGCGCGACGTGGAGCTCATACCAGTCAGCAGAGAGGCGAGGGGAGGAAGCAGGGCGGCGGGCAGCTGCGTGGCCCGTGCTGGTGCCGCCGTCGAGCACCTGCCTGCCTGCCTGGCAAAGGCAAGCAGCTCGCTAGAGCGGCTGCTGGGCTGGGTAGGCTAGGTGGGCTGGCTAGTTGGGCTGCCAGGTTAGTTCCCTCTCTCTCTCTTTATTTATCTTTTTTTATTTATTCTGTAACTTTGTGGACTTACTAAAAATACCTAAACAACTCCAAAATTCACCAAACTGCTCATGGCCATTAACTGGAATATATCTAGCATGGAACATTTTAGTTTGGGATTATTTGAGCATTTAAAATAATTTATATAATTTAAATTCCCAAACTCAAATACTTATGATTTAATTCAAAGACCTTAGGATGACCTAGAAAATTGTGCACCACTTTTGGCAGAGGTTCTGAACCAAGGCAAAAATGATGGACATTTTAGAAGGGCATTTCAGGTTCATTGAAAATATTTTTAGTAAATCCTAGTTGGTTTCAGAGGGGGCTGGGGGTTTTGTCATCCCCATTTCAAGTTTCTATTGAGAAAAATAGACATGATGCAACACTCTAATGCATGAACTAGCTAGGGTGTGACACCAACGCCGATGAATGTGTGGCCTCCATGGCGGGGTCCATCCACCCGTCCTCGGATGGCGTGATCTGCTCCAGATTAAGGGCTGGGGCAGCCGTAGGTGTGATCTCCTAAATGCCGTCCGAGGGTAGATCTAAGTCACGCCCGTCGTGACTGTTCGACGCTCCTAACATGGGCTCGAATCCGTCGAAGATCAAGTCTCCGCGGATGTCGGTCGTGTAGTTCAAGTTTCCAAACCTGACCTGATGGTCAGGGGCGTAGCTGTTGATCTGTTCCAGACGGCCAAGCGAGTTGGCCCGTAGTACGAAGCCGCCGAATACGAAGATCTGTCCGGGGAGGAAAACCTCACCTCGGACCGCATCATTGAAGATGATTGAAGGATCCATCAAGCCTTATCGTGACGACACAGTGGAACTCTCAATGAAAGCACCAATGTCGGTGTCAAAACCGGTGGATCTCGGGTAGGGGGTCCCGAACTGTGCGTCTAAGGCTAATGGTAACAGGAGGCGGGGGACACGATGTTTACCCAGGTTTGGGCCCTCTCGATGGAGGTAATACCCTACTTCCTGCTTGATTGGTCTTGATGACATGAGTATTACAAGAGTTGATCTACCACGAGATCGTAGAGGCTAAACCCTAGAAGCTAGCCTATGATTATGATTGTTCTTTTCCTACGGACTAAACCCGCCAGTTTATATAGACACCGGAGGGGGCTAGGGTTACATAGAGTCGGTTACAGAGAAGGAGATCTACATATCCGAATTGCCAGGCTTGCCTTCCATGCAAAGGAGAGTCCCACCCAGACACAGGACGAAGTCTTCAATCTTGTATCTTCATAGTCCAACAGTCCGGCCAAAGTATATAGTCCGGTTGTCCGAGGACCCCCTAATCCAGGACTCCCTCAAGGGGGCTGAAGCCGACGAATGCAAACTTACAGGTTATATACATATATACATAAAACAACTGCACAGGAGGCACTAAAAATACTTTTCGGGCAAAAGTATAAAACACATCCTTCATTATCATAAGCATTGTTTTTACAATCCGGATACATCTTACTCAAACACAATATTTTCCAAGCACTGACCCTCTATTAAGTGGGCCACCTCTAATACTTCTTCAAAATAGCGCTCTGGTGTGTCCCTACTCTCGGGTGGACCCCCAGCTTCAATATCGGTGGCCTTCATCTTTGCCCAGTATGTCTTCACACAGGAAAGGGCCATCCGTGCACCTTCTATGCACATTGACCGCTTGTCAACATTGATATGCAGCACAGCACGAGTAAGCTGTTGCACTAAACCAAAATAACTGTTCACAGTTGGTTCCTTAGGCCACAGACGGTCTATGATAGCCTTCATGGCAAGTCCAGATATCCTGTGGAGCTCAGCCCATTCGACCAGCTGCTCATTCAATAGCAACGTACGCCTGGCATGCTAAACTGCGACCAGAAAAGAGTTTCCACTTCACGGCCTTCTTGGGCCTGGAAAAACTGCGTCACATCAGCAGCCCTCTTTGACAAGTCCAAATATGCGTCCGGAGAACTCCACATTTGATCAAGCGGGGCATACTTCGGATCGCCGAACTTAGTTCGCAATAAAAAGGGCTTCCCAGCCGCGATCTCCCCAGCTTGTCGGATCTCCTTCCATGTTGCTCTGGCTTCGGACCGGGTTTCCTTTGCCGCTTGTAAGGCCTTCTCAAGGTCATCCGTTTTTGCTTGATTCTCTTTCTCAAGAAGGTCATATCGGCTAGCGGCATCCCTTAGCTCAAGAGCCATGTTGGATATTTTCTCCTCACTCAGGCGATGAGAAGCCTGTTTGGCTTTTAACTCACCATCGAGCTTCTTGGCAGCTGTCTTGCTTATCCTGGCTTGCACCTTGGCCCGGGCAAGTTCAGCCCGAAGGGTCTCCATGGGGCAACACTATCTGCAGTCAAACATATTATAAATTCTAGCATCTTGCTCCTACTTATAGTAAATGCCCGCCCAAAAGACATACCTTGAGCCTCGTCAAGCCGCTTGTTCACAAGCATGATGTCCTCATCCGCTACATCAAGTTGCCACTTCAGTTTTGCAAATCTGGCAGCCCGGGCGGTGGCCGGGGCTGCAGCCGCCTGTGTACAAATTGGCACAATTATTACCTGAGATTATTTATATTTCGATCCTCTGATCACCTTGTGTGGATGGCAATCAGAGTCTCAGGGGCTACTATACACAGTGCACCTTGTGTTTATGGCATAGTTTAAAAAATGTGTCACATCACATACCTCAAAGCCTCTTAGTAAACTAATAAAGGCTTCATTCGATCCACTCTTCGCGGACGAAATTCTCTCAATCACCGTAGATTGGCACTTGCCGCAGAAAACCCGTCAATATGTCCAGCCGCATATCGGATAGTCTGGGGCTTTTGTTTTCGGTCTCCCTAGGAGCCGAATACCCCGGACCTTGGGCGGCCGAAGAGTCACCTTCTGGCCTGATCCTCCTTTGCGGATCAGGAGTGATCCTCCGGGACGACACCTCAGTGTCATCCGCCTTATGGGGCGGGGAAGTGGGAGGCGGAGTTTCGTTCTCCATCATCTCCGGAAGAAGATCCCCAGAGGACAAAGATTGTTGATGGAGGCTATGAGCCGGACTGCAAATCATGCACCTTAGATATCACCATTCACAAACATGAAAAGAACAGGGTATATTTATTAAACGCCTTTGTTCACTTACGGTTCGATTGAAGGCTGACCCCCTTGTGGGCATTGTGTGGCAATGTCGCCTCCCAAATACGGGCCCCTGATAGGGATTCTTTCCTCCACTTGGAGGCCTCAGCCTTCAGGTCTTCAGGGGCGGTCCTCTTCTTCTTGTGGGGGGAGGGAATGTTAGATCCTCCTCCCCGTTCGTTCTCTGACATGGGAGTTTCGATTTCCCCGGGTACGGTGTGTGACGTACCTCCGGCGTGAAGGTCACTTTTGACCTCCCCGCTCCTCTCCTTTTCTTCCCCCGCCGGCACTTGATGCGGCACCGGAGCCAGCATCCTTGTTAGCAACGGATCGACAGTATCCTCAGGAAGCGGAGCCGAACACCTGATTCTTTCCGCCTTCTTTAGCCAGCCCTGGCCGGATAGAATTTTATCAGCATGTTGTCACGAATAATTTGACTAGGTCATGTTCGGGTATGGAGTACTTACCGGAGTATCCAGATGATTGCAGTCAAGACCGATGTCCTCTGTAGTATCCGGCCACTATTTTCGTGCACCAAAGAATAATTTCCACATCTCCTTGAGCATTGTGCTGGAGAAGTGTTGAAGAGTCCGTGGACCTTCCAGATTAAATTCCCACATATGAAGAGGGCATCGCTGACAGGGTAGGATCTGGCGGACTAGCATTAGTTGGATAACATCCATGAGACTGGTGTCCTTCTCGATAAGGTTCCGGATGCAGCTTTGCAGTGTCCGTATTTCATACGCAGGTCCCCAGTCTAGCCCCTTGTTGATCCAGGATGCGAGCCGTGGCTGAGGGCGAGACCGAAACGCGGGAGGGGCAACCCATTTTGTACCGCGGGGCTCAGTGATGTAGAACCACTCCCGTTGCCATAAATCAGAAGATTCTGCAAAGGAGCCCTTTGGCCAGGTGGAGTTGGCAAGTTTGCTTATTGAAGCGCCTCCGCACTCTACTTGTTCCCCATTGATTATCTTTGGTTTCACTTCGAAAGTCTTGAGCCATAAGCCGAAGTGTGGGGAAATACGGAGGAAGGCCTCGCAGGTGGTGATAAACGCTGAGATGTGGAGAAGGGAATCCAGGGCTAGATCATGGAAATCTAGCCCGTAATAAAACATGACCCCTCTGACAAAGGGATGGAGTGCAAACCCAAGCCCTCGGAGGAAGTGAGAGATGAATAGGACCCTCTCAATGGATATGGGAGTAGGAACAACCTACCCTTGAGCGGGAAGCATGTGGTTAATCTCCGCAGTCAAGTATCTTGCCTCCATGAGCTTCGAGATGTCTTCCTCTATGACAGAAGAAGCCATCCACCGGCCTTGAAGGCTGTGTTCGGACATGGCTGGAAGCTCGAAGCGATCGGATTGACTCTTGGGTGTTGGAACTCGAGGTAGGAGGGGAGGAAGGGACTAGCATAGAGGAAAAAAGGATAGGTCTGGGCCTCCTTATAGGGGTCGCGAATATCAAGCGTCCCCTATGTGGCCCTAAAATATGCCTATTCCCAAGGAATCATACCAACGGAACGGTTGGGTTACCCACGCCCGTGTTGATGAGAATCCCGTAATAAGGGGACATGATCTCCGCTTCGACAAGATGTGCCAATAAAACTACCTCGCGAAGCGTGAAGTAGCAGGCCGAAAAAACAAAATAATGGCTGGATAATGATGCAATACCGTGTCATACAAAGCTGTCAGCGGATTGGACTCGTGGAAAATTATACTCTCGACGGTGGTATGTGGAATTTGTTTTGCAGAGCCGGACATGATTCTTATGTTCAAAATCTACTTTGGAGTATTCGGAGAAGGACCCCGCCTTGCAATGCCGAAGACAATCTGCGTGTCGGACTCATTGTCATTGAAGCCTGGTTCAGGGGCTACTGAGGGAGTCCTGGATTAAGGGGTCCTCGGATAGCCGGACTATATGCGTATGCCAAACTGTTGGACTATGAAGATACAAGATAGAAGACTTCATCCCATGTCCGGATGGGACTCTCCTTTGCGTGGAAGGCAAACTTGGCAATACGGATATGAAGATTCCTTTCTCTGTAACCGACTCTGTGTAACCCTAGCCCCCTCCAATGTCTATATAAAGCGGAGGGTTTGGTCCGTAGGAGAGAACAATCCTAACCATAGGCTAGCTTCTAGGGTTTAGCCTCTTTGATCTCGTGGTAGATCAACTCTTGTAATACTCATATCATCAAGATCAATCAAGCAAGAAGTAGGGTATTACCTCCATCAAGAGGGCCCGAACCTGGGTAAACATCATGTCCCCCGCCTCCTGTTACCATTAGCCTTAGACGCACAGTTCGGGACCCCCTACCCGAGATCCGCCGGTTTTGACACCGACAAGCGCCTCCCATATCGATCGACAGCAGGAAGAATCCCAATTCATTCGCTCCAACGTCCAGTCTGGTTCGCTCCTAACCTAGCCGCTGCTGACAGACCAACACAGCACTTCCTCACGCCCTCATTGGAGGGCGGTTGCCGGGCTTCAAGAAAATGGAAGGAAAAGAAGATGAAGATGCAACCCTGGGTGTAGCCTACGTGGGAGGCAGCGGCGGTAGCACGGGCATGGCATCGAGCTTGCGCAAACGGACAGTCACAGCTTGCAATAGTAGCAAGCGCAACGAGGAGGAACATCACATCCCTGATTATATCTAATTCAACTGTTCAATTTCTGGCCAATAGTTAAACCTGACAGTATTGTAAAACTGCTTATATGTAGGGAATCTATGAGAAAATGAAACCAATTTCTGCTGATTTTATAACTCCCCCAATCAATACTGAACTGACTGAATCTGATGTATCTAATCAAGTTTCCAGTGCAAACATGCAAGATCATGTTGTTCTTGAGCCTGAAGTGTCTTATGAATAGACTGCTAATGAAGGATTTGACGCAAACATTTTACATGCTCCTGGTGATGAACATATAGTGTCTAATGAGGGATCTAACGCAAGCATTTTTCAAGCTCCCATTGAAGGATTTAGTGTCTAATGATGATCTGCTATGTTGAGAGAGACATAGAGATTTGCAGGCATTGATGAGAAGCAAATTATAGTACATTTTCATGGCTTGAGGAAACGTCGAGGCCGTCTACCAGAAAGTCCCTGTATCATGACAACGTAGCATAAATACTTTTCTAATCTGTTGTTTGAAACTATTGGCATACTTGTGCAGGATAGATATATTGATATGCAGTTTGCGCACTGGTTATAGGTGCAATTACACTTCTATATTTTCAGCCAAAGAACGAATAATTCAATCAGGTACATACCATGTTTGTAGTCCTTGTACACCATGTTGCATTTTGTGTTTTTGGTGCTTGCATCGTTTAGTCTTGTATAATCTGAACTACTTTGTATCATTAGCTGGTTTTCAAAGTGCATGTAGCTTCACATTTCTCAGGTTATGTTGATTTCCGGAGTGCAAGTGCCTTCGTATTTTTTAAGTTAAATGTTTTCCCCTGGTAACTTGAATTCATGGATCTGCCACTGCACACAAATCATACACACATGCCAATATTAATTAGATTAAATGCAGGGACTTATGCTAGCTTGTTGTACAGGCTCACTGCAGCTCTGCTTGCGCTTGGGATGTTCCATGTACAAATCCATGTTACCACTTGCTTGGATGTGCAGGCCTTGTGCTCCTTGCATCCCCCTCTGCATTTTTGACACGGCGAATGGTTGATCAAATAAGAGGAATCTACCTTGCTGTTGTACCGGAGGACAGATACTTACAAGGTTATACGGGTGTGCAGGATGTGTACCAGATTAGCGCCGTCATGCTTCGCTAAAAAATGGTTTTGCTTGTTTCAGATGATATCTCCAGAAAAAAATAAGAGTTAAAGCCAGAGTTGCATAGGCGTGTAAGCTAAGAGACCAGTGAAAGGATATCCAAACATCATCGAAACAGTGCATAAGGGAGTGATGTGTGGATACCTAGTTCGGGTCGGCGTTTGGGCATGCTCGCCTAGCTAGAGTGAGGGTCACTTCAGAGCCGTTGAGGGTGATGCGCTGGCGTTGGCTGGCCTCGCACGGATGCAGATCTTGAGTGGCAGCGGAGCGCTATGATGCAGTGGACGAGACCGTTGGTGAAGCCCCAATGGCCTCGGGGGGCGGAGGTGCGACAATGTGCTTGATGAAGTAGCTCGGTGAGGTGGAAGACACTGTCGGTGAAGCGCACCTGATGCGGTGTAAGTTGGTGTCTGTGAGGCACGTCGGTTGCGGCGGCCGACATTGTCGGTGGACCACCTGGTGCGGTGGACGAGGGCATAGATGAGGTAGCTCTGGTGCGATGGTGAAGCACGACCGTCGTCTTCGTCATTGTCGTCCGGCACAAAGGTGGGGAAAGAGACGAGACGAGGGGCGACTTGAACTTTTCTTGGGTTGGCAGCGAATTAGGGATTTGAGCAATCTAGGCACGGAAGGGGACGGTGGAGAAGGGAGATTTTGCAGGGCTGGAATTGGGGCCACCAAATATTTCCATCTGAAGCATGGAAGCGCAAACTTATTTTGTCATCGTCCTTTTTGGGGGGGAGACGGATGGGGGTGGGTGGCTGGGTGCTAAGCATTCGTCCAACACACGCAACCACCACGACACGACCCTGGTCTGCCTGGTGCACCTACATTTGAGAATGCAAACGAATCTTCTTTCATTTGTAAATGAATCTGTATGTATTACCATGCCCGTGTTTTCCTTGCAAAAAATTAGTCATTCAAAACGAGATACTATTAATTAATTAATGAGGAGTTATTTGAAAAAAATCAAAACGGTATCCACGCGAAGATGGATTAGAGTGTGTGTCACATAAGTAGTTATTTGAATTAGAGTGTGTGTCACATAGCGATCTCCAATTATAACGTAGATTTTACATTTCACTGTATCCACGCTACTTTTTTTAATACAAATTCATTTGTATATGATGAACACCATGGTAGTGAGAAAACTTTTGGATGGAGTCAAACATATGACCTACAAAATAGCACAACAATCGACTCAATGTCAACTTTTCCAAACCTAGTATGGCACGAATTTGAAATAATTACCCATATGCATGGTCCTCAGTTCAAATCTTACAATGTACACCGAATTGAAAGATCAATATTAAGTCTCGTACTGTCTACATTCAAATGTTTTTTTATCCCCCCCCCTCGGCACACATGCTACATACTTCCTGTATTGGTCAATCTTCCTCTCCTAACCACCTTAGGAAGCTATCGGTTTCCGATACACGTTCATTATTTCCCTCCATGTTTCGATCTCTAACTCTCTCAACTACACAACCCCCATTTTCCACTCTGTTACCAAATGTATTTATCTCACACACCCGCCATTGCACCCCATGCTGAGCTCTCTCTCTCTCCCTCCCGCCCTCCCACCCTCCCGCGCTAGATACATGCATTGCCTATCTAGCCGCCTCCCAATCTCTCGT
>NC_057798.1:522139647-522209324 GCF_018294505.1 Triticum aestivum | reverse complement strand
ATCGACCGGCTTCGGTTAGCAGCAGTAGCGAAGGAATCGCTCGATCGGGTTCAGTTAACAGCCATCGATCGATTGCTCGGGTTCAGTAATGCGTAGCCTGCAGTGCAATCGCTTGGGTTCAGTTAGAGCCCAACGCCTCACTTGGGTTCAGTTAGAGCCAACGCCTCGCACACACGCGCGTACGTGTACGAGAGAAACGCGCATCGCTCAGCCCCCAACCTCCCACTGTAACCAGGAACTCGCCGAAATTTTCCTCGCCCTCGCTTCTACCACGGTTTTTTCTATCATGGACGACCCAAAGAATGTCATGCAACCGCGTCTCCGGCCCTCCCAGGACGAAAAGCCCATTTTCTGTCATGATTTTTTGTCATAGAAGTAGGAGCCCACCACATCTATTATGATACCGGGTTTTGTCACAATTATCGTCATAGAAGTGTCATAAGTATGACAGGAAAAAAATTTGTTCGGCCCAAAATGTCACGGATGTTTCTTTTTTTGTAGTGACCAGAAGACAAATAGCTAGTCAGGGCACTGGCCGAGCCAGTGACAAGCCCAACAAAGATAGGCATCGCCTGGAAGCCAACTAAAAAGCTGGGATGGTGGCGAAGCAGCCCGCCTCCCACTAGGCTCTCAGGTCCTAGATGATCATGCTCACCACTCCAGCCGGATGTCTAGCTTGTATTGCTATCAATTTGGTTAAATTGCATCTGCTTAGCTTACACATTATACCTTTGAATATGACATGCCTTTTTGTTTTTGGTACATACTAGTACATCTGTGTATTAACCATGTTCTTACATCAAACTAATGTTCTTGTGTATCCCTCATCAATCACTTATGATGAGGCAGGCACGCAAGTTGACTACTCCTCATTTAAAGAATGCAGCGTCAGCCTTCCGACATGATTCTCAAAAAATAGCAATGCTAGATGAAGATAGTGAATGTAGCTCTGTAGTTGATTACAGCATATTCCCTACACTAGCATCGCATGTGCTTGCTCTAACTTGGCAGCGTGATATGTGGTTGCATGTTGCATATGGTGTCTAGATTGTAATTCTTCCAATCTGGTTAAACTGCATGTGCTAGTCTGCTTAGCTTATACATTATACCTGTTAATGTGACATGCCTTCCTGTATTTAGTACATAGTACATTTGTCTATTAAGCATGTCCTTACATAAAACTATTGTTTTTTTTGTTTCCCGCATCAATCAATATGACGAGACACCTTTAGTATATGCAACGATATTAGTTGCATCTTTCATATGATTTATAGCATATGCTCCTTCTAGTTTGTTGAAATTCCATTTATGATGGGACACTTTTAACTTGGCAGAGTCATATTGGTCGCATCTTTCATGTGGTGTCTAGCTTGCATTGCTTCTTATTTGTTGGAATGGTTTCTGCTTAGTTTTTACAAATAGTTGTGAACATGCCATGCCGTCCTGTTTTTCGTACATATTCCATCCTGGTATCATGTGTTTGCCTTACATCAAAGTAGTGATTGTCAGTATCATGCATGAATGAGTTCTGAAGAGAGAATTTTATTGCTTTTTCTTGTCGGTTTTACTTGACAATTCAAAATCAATAAAGTGGAAGGAAGTTAGCAAGGCAGCGAATAAAGGTGCTCCTTCCGAATGGAGGGCCTCTACAGTTTCTACTCCTCCACACCCCCAACATGATTTCCAAGACAACACATGCATAGACACTCAACAAAGCTATGTTTATGATGAGCACGTCTTCCCTAGTGCACCATCACCGGTGCTCCCTCTAACTTGGCACTGTTATATGTGGTTGCATGTTATGTGTGATGTCTAGCTTGTATTGCTTCTAATTTTTTTGAATTCCATCTGCTTACTTTACACGTTATACTTGAATAAGACACGTGTTCCTGTTTCTAGAACATACAATATCTGTCTATCACACCATGTTCTTACATCAAATTACTACTGTTGTGTAACCTGCAACAATCACTTATCATAAGACACGTTTGACTTCGGAGTGTGATATAGGTTACATCTCACATTCTTTTCTAGCTTGTACTACTAATTTGATGAAATGGCACTTATGACGAGACAGTTTTAACTTGGTAGTGTGATATTCGTTGTATCTTTCGTATGGTGTCTAGCTTTCATTGCTTCTAATTTGTTGAAATGCCTTCTCCTTAGTTTACACATCATAAGTTGTGAATATGCAATGTTGTGAATATGAAATGGCACTAACGATGAGAGACCTCTAACATGGTAGTGTGATGTTGTTTGCATCTTGCATATGATTTATTTCTTGTACTGCTTCACATTTGTTTAAACGCCATTTATGATGAGACACTGTTAACTTGGCAGAGCGATATTTGTAGCATCTTTCATATGGTGTCTACCTTCCACTGCATTGCTTCTAATTTGGTGAAATGTCTTCTTCTTAGTTTACACATCATAGTTCTGGTGGATTGGTGGTTTGCCGGAGAAAGCTGCTTTGTACTTCTGCCGCGAGGGCTGCAGTATGTTCTTCTGTGCGGAGAGAGCGGTCCATGTTTCCGTTGACTGTTATGACCCCGCGAGGTCCTGGCATCTTGAGCTTAAGGTATGCATAGTGTGGTACCGCATTGAATCGAGCGAATGCGGTTCGTCCGAGCAGTGCATGATAGCCGCTACGGAAAGGGACAATGTCGAAGATTAACTCCTCGCTTCGGAAGTTATCCGGAGATCCGAAGACCACCTCCAGTGTTATGGAGCCCGTGCAACGGGCCTCTACCCCTGGAATTACACCTTTAAAGGTAGTTTTGGTGGGCTTGATCCTTGAAGGGCCGATGCCCATTTTGCGCACTGTGTCCTGATAAAGCAGGTTCAGGCTGCTACCTCCGTCCATAAGGACACGTGTGAGGTGAAATCCGTCAATGATTGGGTCTAAGACCAATGTGGCTAAACCACGGTGACGGATGCTGGTAGGGTGATCCCTACGATCAAAGGTGATTGGACAGGCTGACCATGGGTTGAACTTTGGGGTGACTGGCTCCATCGCATAGACGTCTCTCAGTGCTCGCTTTCGTTCCCGTTTGGGAATGTGAGTGGCACAGATCATGTTGACCATTTTCACCTGGGGAGGGAATTTCTTTTGTCCCCCTGTGTTCGGACGCCCGGGCTCTTTCTCATCGTCGCTGTGCAGCCCCTTGTCCTTGCTCTCAACATTTATCTTACCGGCCTGTTTGAATACCAGCAGTCTCTGTTAGTGTGGTTTGCTGGCTTATCCGAGGTGCCGTGAATTTGGCACGAGTGATCGAGTATGCGGTCCAGACAGGACGATCGCTGATTATTTCTTTTGAATGGCTTTTTCCACTGAACGGATTTTGAGCCACTGAATCCGGCGTTGACTGCCGTGTCTTCAATGTGGTCGCCATTGTTCCGACACTTATGTCTGTTGCGCCGTGGCTTGCCGTTATTGTCTCGGACGTCTGAAGTGCCGGAGTTTATGGGCGTGGTGCTGCTGCGAGCCAACCAGCTGTCCTCGCCTGCGCAAAAGCGTGTCATGAGTGTCGTGAGGGCCGCCATGGATTTTGGTTTTTCCCGGCCGAGGTGTCGGGCGAGCCACTCATCGTGGATATTATGCTTAACGGCCGCCAGGGCTTCGGCATCCGGACATTCGACAATTTGGTTCTTTTTAGTTAGGAGCCGAGTCCAGAATTTTCTGGCTGACTCTCTAGGCTGTTGGGTGATGTGGCTCAAGTCATTAGCATCTGGTGGTCGCACGTATGTGCCCTGGAAGTTGTCGAGGAAAGCGTCCTCTAGGTTTTCCCAACTGCCAATGGAATTTGCCGACAAGCTATTTAGTCAGTGCCTGGCTGGTCCTTTGAGATTAAGGGGAAGATACTTGATGGCATGTAGATCATCTCTGCGGGCCATGTGAATGTGGAGAAGGAAATCTTCGATCCAAACTGCAGGGTCTGTTGTGCCATCGTATGATTCAATGTTTACGGGTTTAAACCCTTCTGGGAATTCATGATCCATCACTTCGTCAGTGAAGCAGAGGGGGTCTGCGGCGCCTCTATGTCGGGCTATGTGGCTACGCAGTTCAGATGAGTCTGGTTGGCTGTGTTCGGCCCGACCGGACTTTTTGATGGTGTATCCGGCATGACGATCATCGTCATGTGGTTGGGCGCGCCCCCGTGATCCGTAGATCGATCTTGGCTGTCCTGCCTTATTTTCCAGTATATCTTGCAGGTCCTGCCTATTGCCTCGGGCCGTAGTGTATTGGCGTGGGGGTGCAGGCTGGTATTCGGGCTAATACGCCGTTTTATCCCGGCCACGAGGTGGCCGGTCAGCTATGTGGCGCTCGAGTCCATATTCCTCGGCTGCCAGGACTTCCGTCCATCTGTCTGTGAGCAGGTCTTGATCAGCTTGGAGCTGCTGCTGCTTCTTTTTCAGGCTCATCGCAGTGGCCATAAGCCGGCGCTTGAAGCGATCCTGCTCTATGGGGTCCTCAGGCACGCCGAACTTGTTATCGCTGAGGCTAATCTCGTCTTCGGAGGGGGGCATGTAGTTTTCCTCCTCCGGGTATCCGTCCGTCGCCTGTTCATCTGGGCTGACCTACCCGTCTTCTTGATCAGCCTGCTCGAAGGCAGGCTGGTCGGGGTTGTATTCATCTTAGGCACCATCCGAATTATTTTTGTCTCCAGTGCCGGTATTGATGTGGTGGGGCTTGGAACAGTGCTGACGACGCGCATGCTTTGCTTTCTTCCTTGAGGGGTTATCCTCCATTGCATCATCGCCATTGGTTTCTTTCGGAGTGTCCACCATATATATATCATATGAAGAGGTGGCTGTCCACCGCCACGTGGGTGGTGGTTCCTGTTCTTCTCCGACATCGTCGTCCACACCGTCGATGTCTTCGGAGTTGAAATCAAGCACGTCGGTCAAATCATCGACCGTGGCTATGAAGTGGGTGGTGGGTGGGCAACGAATTCCCTCGTCGCCAGCTTCCCACTCGAGCCGGACATAGTTCGTCCAAGAGTCTCTGGACAAAGAGAGAGACTTTAACGAGTTTAGCATGTCGCCAAAGAGCGAGTGCTGGAAGATATATGCAGCGGTGAACTCCATTACCGGAGCCCAACCAGGTTCAGCGGGCTCGGGGGTGCGCGGACTGGAACCTACAACCGGATACGAGTCTGGGGGTCCAGTGTCACAGGCTTCCTTGGGGGTGAAGTCTGTGTTCGGCTCTACTGCCGTTTGCGGCCTCCGGGGCGGGGTCCATCCACCCGTCCTCGGGCGACGCAATCTGCCCCGAATTTAGGTCTGGGGCTCCTGCAGGGGCGATATCTCGAGCATTGTCCGACGATAGGTCTAAGCCGTGCTCATCGTGACTGTCCGGCGCTCCTGGCATAGGCCCGAATCCGTTGAAGATCAAGTCTCCACGGATATCGGCCGTGTAGTTTAGGTTTCCGAACCTGACATGATGGCCAGGGGCGTAGCTGTCGATCTGCTCCAGATGACCAAGCGAATTGGCTCGCAGTGCGAAGCCACCGAACACGAAGATCTGTCCGGGAAGAAAAGTCTCACCCTGGACCATGTTGTTGTTGATGATTGAAGGAGCCATCGAGCCTTAAAGCAACGACACAGAGGAACTCTCAATGAAAGCACCAATGTCGGTGTCAAAACCGGCGGATCTCGGGTAGGGGGTCCCGATCTGTGCGTCTAAGGCTAATGGTAACAGGAGGCAAGGGACACGATGTTTTACCCAGGTTCAGGCCCTCTCGATGGAGGTAAAACCCTACTTCCTGCTTGATTGATATTGATGATATGAGTGTTACAAGAGTTGATCTACCACGAGATCGTAGAGGCTAAACCCTAGAAGCTAGCCTATGATGATTATGATTCTGTCCCTAAGGACTAAACCCTCCGGTTTATATAGATACCGGAGGGGGCTAGGGTTTACATGGAGTCGGTTACAAAGAATGAAATATAATATCTGGATCGCCAAGCTTGTCTTCCATGCAAAGGAGAGTCCCATCCGGACACGGGACGAATTCGTCTTGAGTCTTGTATCATCACGGTCCAACAGTCCGGCCAAAGTATATAGTTTGGCTGTCCGGATACCCCTAATCCAGGACTCCCTCAGCCGCATCCGTCCACTCGAAGTGTTCGGTCCATCGAAGAAGGCGATAAAGAGGTAGTGCCTTTTCTCCCAATCGGGAGATAAAGCAGCTTAGGGCGGCCACGCATCCAGTCAATTTCTGGATTTGCTCGAGGTTTGTTGGGATAGCCAACTGTGACAGAGCTCAAATTTTGGCCGGGTTTGCTTCAATTCCTCTATTGGAAACTATGAAGCCAGTAGCTTTCTGGCAGGTACGCCGAAAATGCATTTCTCTGGATTGAGCTTGATGTCATATGTTTAGAGGTTGTCGAACATAAGCCTCAAGTCGTCTATTAAAGATTCGACATGTCTGGTTTTGATGACACGTCGTCTACTTATGCCTCCACTGTTTTGCCGATTTGTTTTTCCAGGCATGTCTGAATCATGCGTTGATAGGTTGCACCGGCATTTTTGAGCCCGAAAGGCATGGTGTTAAAACAGAAGGGGGTGTATGGTGTGATGAATGCCGTTGCGGCTTGATCGGACTCCGCCATCTTGATTTGATGGTATCCGGAGTATGCGTCGAGGAAGCACAATGAGTTGTGTCCTGCGGTAGCGTCGATGATTTGATCAATGCGGGGGAGGGGGAAGGGATCCTTCGGCAAGCCTTATTGAGGTCCTTGAAATCAACACATAGGCGCCAGGATTTTTCCTTCTTTGGTACCATCACCAGGTTTGCTAGCCAGTACAGATGATTTATTTCTCTGATGAATCCGGCCTCGAGTAACTTGGCTAGCTCTTTTCCCATGGCTTGTCGCTTAGGTTCTGAAAAGCGCCGAAGAGTCTGCTTGACCGGCTTGTATCCCTTCAATATGTTTAGGCTATGTTCGGCCAGCCTACGTGGGATACCTAGCATGTCTGAAGGATGCCAGGCGAATATGTCCCAATTCTCACACGAGAACTCTCGCAGTGCGGCGTCTATTGTGGGGTTTAGCTGTGTCCCGATGGATGCTGTTTTTGTAGGGTCCGTTGGGTGGACCTGGAATTTGACTATTTCGTCCGCTTGTTTGAAACAGGTGGACTTGGGTCGTTTGTCGAATATCACGTCGTCCCTGTCCACTGTGGAGCGCAGCGCAGTTAGTTCTTCGGCCGCGGGGGCTTTGGATAATGCCTCAAGGGCCAGTGCGGCGGTTTTATTTTCGGCGCGGAGTGCTTTGTCCGGATCACTAGCTAGAGTGATGATTCCATTGGGCCCGGGCATCTTGAGCTTCATGTACCCATAATGGGGTATAGCTTGGAAGCTCGTGAATGCATCCCGCCCTAAAAGAGCATGGTATCCGCTACTGAACGGGGCCACTTGGAATGTGATTTCTTCGGACCTATAATTCTCTGGCGTGCCGAATACCACATCTAGTGTGATTTTTCCCGCACATCGTGCCTCCCGACTAGGGATGATTCCTCTGAAGGTCGTGCTGCTTTGCTCAATGCGGCTCTTGTCTATTTCCATTTTGTTAAGAGTTTCCTCGTAGATGAGGTTTAATCCGTTGCTGCCGTCCATGAGAACTTTAGTAAGCCGGAAGCCGTCCACAATTGGACTAAGGACCAGGGCGGCTGGTGCTCGGACTAATCGGAATTGAGGTTCGTCACTGGCATTGAAGGTTATGGCCGTGTCATTTCATGGATTTATTACTGCAACGTGGCAAACTTCAGCGAGGCTGCGGAGTGCTCGCTTGCGCCTATTATTTGAGGCAAAAGTCTCGAAGACTATCAGTATTGTATTGTTATTTTCCGTGGGATGATGCTCTGCGGTATTGTTAATGAGGAGATCCTCGCCGCTCTTGGCCACCTGCTAGAGTATCCAACATGCTCTAAGGCTGTGTGTTGGTATGGTATCCAGTGTGCTGTGAATTTTGCATGGCCCATTGAGCCATCCCTCCAATACAGTTCCACGCCCTGTAGTGGGATTTAGTTTCTTTGTAATTGGATTGGGTGACTTGCGAGAGTGCACCCTTTTAGTTCGGATGAGGGGTTTAGTGAGAGCCAGAGGATCCCAGAATTTTGTTTGGGTTTTCCAGGCGCTTTCCATCGCACAGTACTTCTGTACTATGGCCGCCAAGTCAGCGAAATGTGCTATGTCACGGCGACTTATGGCATTGAGGATTCCCCTGTCCGTGCAATTTTTGCAAAAGAATGAAATTGCATCTTCCTCGCGATAGTTCTTGACCTTGCTCATTACAAGGAGGAATCTGGCCCAGAAGTGATGTACTCTCTCTTGCAACTCTTGTCTAGTGTGGGAAAGATCGCTTGTATCTGGGTGGGTGGGTAGATTTAAGTCTGAACCCTGACCCGATCTGAGACCCAAGGGCGGAGTAGCTTCCGAGCTTGACAGTTCGGGCTCCGGGATGTTGCCCAATTTTTCTGGCCCGTTGTCCAATTCTAGGTTCGGAGCTTGGGCCATGTCCTCCCGTAGACGGGTATCCGGATCGGAGAGCTCGGGGATCCGGACATAGTTCATCCTCAAAATAGAGGAAGAATCATTGCATTGCTCCTCCACCGCCGCTATCTGATGGGTGACCGGCGGAGAATTAATCTCCCTTTGGTCGGGTTTAAGCCCGATCCGATCATAATCCGTAGTGACTCCCGGGGCAGCGATGCGACCCAAGAGCTCGTTCGGGGAGGAGGGCTCCATTGGATCCATCTGCTCAGTCAATTCCGAGCTGACATGGAGGCTGATTCTGATGACCCGAGAAGTCATCGTCGGCGCGGTGGCCGAACGGGCGGTCATGACGAAGCCTCCTAGTCGGAGAGTTTGGCCTACAGCCAGGGCTCCCCGAGGCGTGATGTTGTCCTTGACAACAAGGCGAGCCATCAAGCCTTACCATGAAGGAACAGTGGAACTCTAAATGAAAGCACCAATGTCGGTGTCAAAACCGGCGGATCTCGGGTAGGGGGTCTCGAATTGTGCGTTTAAGACTAATGGTAACAGGAGGCGGGGGACACGATGTTTACCCAGGTACGGGCCCTCTCGATGGAGGTAATACCCTACTTCCTGCTTGATTGATCTTGATGATATGAGTATTACAAGAGTTGATCTACCACGAGATCGTAGAGGCTAAACCCTAGAAGCTAGCCTATGATAATGATTGTTGTTGTCCTACGGGCTAAACCCTTCCGGTTTATATAGACACCGGAGGGAGCTAGGGTTACACGGAGTCGGTTACAGAGAAGGAGATCTACATATCCGGATCGCCAAGCTTGCCTTCCACGCAAAGGAGAGTCCCACCCGGACACGGGACAGAGTCTTTAATCTTGTATCTTCATAGTCCAACAGTCCGACCAAAGTATATAGTCCGGCTGTCCAAGGACCCCCTAATCCAGGACTCCCTCACTTGCAACACCTACCACAGTACTACCAACTGCACGAGTTACTCGTGCGTCAACTGAGCTAGCAGCACGTTCCCAAGCTCCCTTGCCACCTAACACTACTTCCGAAGCACTCTTGACACAAGACGAGTTGGCGATATCAGATGAACCTTGTGAGCTTCAACAGCAAGAAGGTAGTTGCTGGAGTCAAGTTACAGTTGCATGCTTCTTTATATGTAGTCTCACAGTTTGATGTACACTAACACTTCCTATGTTCGTTGTTGGACTAGCACCTAGGCGCGAGAGGAAACAAACATCAGGGATAATGCTCGATAGGTTAACTAAATCTAGAGGAGGAAGAATGGAGATCCGTTTTGAGGTAGGTTTAAAAAGGCCACGTGATGCTACAAAGTCAGCCAAGTTAGTATCAGTGGCAGCGGTTGTCGTTAGGTGTCATGTACGTATCCTCCCAACGTGGATTCAGTACAGGAATGATAAAGACGAAACCCAGTTCAACACCTTCCTCGACCATTTATCTGTAAGTATGGTTATGTATGGAAACTAGTAATATTGTCTTGCTCTGTCCCATACTTTCTAGGTTGCTGATAATGAGACTCCCATAATTTTCAACAGATGAGGTTCAAGTTGGATAGCCAAGATGATGCAACCAGACAAGCTTGCACCCATGTTTTCAAGTCTGCTCTGAGACAGTATCGGTATAACTTGAGGAAAACTCACTTTGAAGGCAAGGCTAACAGTGAACTTTCCCAAACATCTCCAGTGGAAAATATATCAGATGAAGACTGGAGGGGCCTTGTTAAACACTGGTCTGATCCGAAGTATCAGGTACATTATATATATATGTGATCAGATCACATGTTGAAGTCCTATTTACGCATGTGCCACACAAATCTATCTTCTTGTAGGTGAATTGTTCAAAGAACAAGGCCAACCGTATGAAAGTGAAATTCCAAAGGACGATAGGATCTCGTAGCTATATTGCACACTGCGAGGCTCTTGTAATTAGCTGTTGTTTCACTCTTTTCGCTGTACCATATTATCAGATCTATATAGACTTGTTAAAAATGCAAAGGAAAGCCCGCAAGGACCAAAAATTACCTGAACCAAATGCTGTGGAAATCTTCAAGGACTGTTACACCAGCAAGAAGAAGGGCATGACTACACCAGTCAAAGCCGCTATTGTAAGTCCTTAATCCTCATGCCTTTTAACTACTACTTACTCTGACTTGTGCCTTGAACTGCATGGTTTGCAGCCAATGTCTATTACTCTTTTCAATTTTATACACAATTGTCTTAGTGTATCATTGCACCTTACAAGGTTTAAAAGAGAGGAGTGATGTTCCTTTGATCTTGACCCGTAATCTAGTTTTGTGCTGGACTTGCCCACACAACGTTACAATTGCATGTTTGTCTGTTCTCAGTTGTTTTGTGATATATGAATGATGTCATACTATGCTTACCGTATTATAAACTTCGTCTCTTTATCCTTAGCCCTCAATACAATGTGAAGAAATAGACAATACATTAGCGATGGTACATGGTCATATGTTTGGAACCTGGTTTTATTATGTACTTTCCAATAAAATACAACTAATATTTTACATGGGTTCACCAGAATAAGTTCTGTATATAGACCAAAGCTATTTTGTTTGGTTTTGCTGCCCCCTTAATATCTTCTATTCTGGTACTACTAATGTAAAAACTCAACTTTTCAGTGAGCTATGGAAAAAATGGTGGAACCGCCACCTTCTGAAGGTGGCGAGGCAACTATAACCGCAATGTTATCTCTTGCTGCAGTGGGTCAGTACCTGTCCACTAACAGTGCCAAAAGCACGTTCCTGCGTAATACTAGGTTGGTTGTTAAGGCAATCTCGTCCAAACTGCCTCATGACCAAGATATGCAAGCTCAAAGCAATGTTGTATCTGCGCTCCAGACACAAGTCCATTCCCTAACAGAGACCCTTTGTGAAACAAGGAGAGACATTGTTCGATGTCGTCAAGATATGCATGGTTTTGAAACCAGACTATCAGACATTTGCTATGTTGTTCAGGAGCCTAGGGGAAATCAAGGCGACGATTATGGTGCTACATCGGACAATACAACATGAAAACGTAACAGTCAGGTCAAATGAACTGAGCTTCTGAACTTCTGGTGGTGCATTTATCTGCTAGACTGTTAAGTTTTATGCTAACCTTCCTTTTGTTATATAGTTGTAATTTGTTTTAGTGCAATACAAAATTTATTCTTAATGTGCAGCCACCGGCTGAAGAAAACAGCAAGCCATTTTTGTATAGTGTAGGGTGTTCCCTATATTTGCACTGGTGGCGATCTTTGATGTCGAGTGGATGTAATCTGTGCAATCGCCTTAATAGCCTAGCGTTAGTTTCGGCCTTATTTATTTCCTAGTATTCTTTTTCCCTGGTTTGCTAGTGGCCGGAACAACCATGGGCCATATACGGGCCGTAGGATCCATGGGTCTCCTACGGGCCGTAGGATCCATGGGTCTCGTACGGGTCGTTGATAAATGGGCCCCCAACAGGGCCATAAAATCGGTGGGCCCCGGGCCGTCGGATAAATGGTTCTACATGGGCTGTAAATGGGCATAATTGGTATCGGCCCAGCATGGTAACGGGCCATCGGATAAATTGGTCTACATGGGCCATAAACGGGCGTAATTGGTATGGGCCCAGCATGGTAACGGGCCGTTAACAGGTCGGAGGACAACAAAGGCTTAATTCTGTCACAGACATAACAGGTCGTTAATGGGCCAGAATATAGGACGGGCTGGAAATGGCGCAACAGGTTAACAGGCCAGAAACGGGCCGACTCTTGCCATGGGCCGAATTTGGCCCATTAGGGGAACAGGCCAGTAACGGGCCGGAAGTAATCGAGGGCAGAAAAGGAGCCCAAGAACGTATGGGCCATCAATAGGTCAAAAGCTAACACGGACTAGAAACGGCCCATGTAAATCACGGGCCATTAACAGGTACAAAGAAAATGATTGTTCATTATGGGCTAGAGTCACCGTGGGCTTGTAAAGGGCCTAAAGATACGAAGGCCTCATATGGGCCGAAAGACGTCGTGGGCCATACATGGGCCGAAAGTGAAATGGGCTGGTGTTATATTCGACGGCCCACATGATGTTATTGGGCCGATTTCCTTTAGGGCCTAACGGGTCGTGAGTTACCGGGCCGTAAAATGGGCTATTTGCGAAGAGACCGTTAACAGGCTTTTCATGGGCCAGCCCGTTAACTTTTGACCAAGTCAAACAGGCCGACTTTGTAAGCTAAATGGGCCAGTGGTGGGCCGTGGCACGTGTCGACATATCATAGGTGCCTATCTGACCCACTGACGAGCTGACACGTGTTTCATCCGGCCAATAAGAATTTTACACGTGGAAATTTCCAAAACCGAACCCGGTAGCTTAACGGCGTTCCGTTACGGTCGATGCCACATGTTGATCACCCTTGGCGAAAGCACTTCTGTGACGCGCGATTTATCGTCATGGAAGTGGACACTTCTGTGATGATAATTTTGGTAATGTCATGGAACACTTCTACGACAGCATAGGTATGACTATCTTGATTCTGTCAGAAAATCATCATGGATGTACATGCATGACAAAAAACGCGACCTACTATGACAAACACGTATCACAGAAGTGTATTTTTTTGTAGTCTCAACAAACAAAGTTGGCATTTTTTAAGTTTTTCAAGTTGAGGTGGTAGATTAACACAATTTCAAGCATACACAATACAATTCAAGCAAGCATGCAAAGAGTATATGAGCAGCGGAAAGTAAAGCATGCAATTTGCAAGAAAGTAAAGGGATGGGATTGGAGTATGCAAACGCTATTGGAGACACGGAGATTTTTGGCGTGGTTCCAATAGGTGGTGCTATCGTACATCCACGTTGATGGAGACTTCAACCCATGAAGGGTAACGGTTGTGCGAGTCCATGGAGGGCTCCACCCACGAAGGGTCCACGAAGAAGCAACCTTGTCTATCCCACCATGGTCATCGCCCATGAAGGACTTGCCTCACTAGGTTAGATCTTCATGAAGTAGGCGACCTCCTTGCCCTTACAAACTCCTTGGTTTAACTCCACAATCTTGAAGGAGGCTCCGAAGTGACACCTAACCAGTCTAGGAGACACCACTCTCCAAAAGCTAATAGATGTTGTGTTGATGATGAGCTCCTTGATCTTGTGCTTCAAATGATAGTCTCCCCAACACTCAACTCTCTCTCACAGATTTGGCTATGGTGGAAAGATGATTTGAGTGGAAAGCAACTTGGGGAAGACTAGAGATCAAGATTCTTGTGGTTGGATTGGAATATCTTGGTCTCAACACATGAGTAGGTGGTTCTCTCTCAGAAAATGAATGCTGGAAGTGTAGGCACGTCCTGATGGCTCTCCTCACGAATGAAGAGTGGGTGGAGGGGTATATATAGCCTCCACACAAAATCTAGCCGTTACACACAGATTCCAAACTCGGTGGGACCGAATCATAAAGCTTGGTCAGAACGATTCAGGTCAAAATGTGAACGTTAGATTTTTCGGTGGCACCGACAAGGTCATCTCAGTGAGACTAATGTGCAGGGGTTAGGGCAAAACCTCAACTCGCTTTGACCGATTACTCAAACTCAGTGGGACCGATTTTGGTAATAAGCAAATAGAGGATTGGTCAAGCAAACTCGATGGGATCAACTGAACAAACTCGGTTAGACCGAAAATGTTACAATAGATCACAGAGAATTTGCAAGCCCATCTTGGTGAGACCGAGATCCCATCAGTGAGATCGAAGTGACTAGGGTTTGGTTGTGGTTGGATTAGATGAAACTCGGTGGCACCCGATAGACAAAATCAGTGGGGACGAGTTTGACATTTAGGTTTAGGACATATGTGGATGTGAGAAAGTGGCTAAGGGTTTTGGAGCATATCACTAAGCACTTTGAGCAAGCAAGCCATTAAGCAACACCTCATCCCCTTTTAATAGTATTGGCTTTCCTATGGACTCAATGTGATCTTGGACCACTAAAATGAAAATGTAGAGTCTTGAGCTTGTTGCCAATATGTGTCCTTAGCATTTTGAAGGGGTTCCACATCCTCTTGTCTATGTCCATGCCACTCCAATGTTGAACTTATCTGAAATACACTAGGTAGAAATATTAGTCCAACAAGAGATATGTTGACATGAATTACCAAAATCACCCAGGGAGCACTTGTGCTTTCAGTCTCCCCCTTTTTGGTAATTGATGACAACATACATCAAAGCTTTAGATAAAGATATAAGAAGATAGCAAGTAAAGCTTTGGAAAGACATACAACATGCATTAGCTCCCCCTATATGTATGCAATCATGTGATGATAGATCATAAGAGTATGAGAATGCATAAACATGTCAGAGAAAGCAATGAGTTACATGTGTCTTGGCTATATGCATCAGAGCAAATGATATAGATACTGGAAATGTACCTTCATGTTTATGAGTCTCTCTTGCAAAAAAAAATGTACCACAGCAAGAGATCTTCATGCACATGAGTATGATGCATATACTTACCTTGTGGTCTTGAGCTAGCTTTGAAGAAGATGTACCTGGGTAAACAAGGTTAGATAACACAAGAACATCTACTAGACAGAGCAAGAACTAAAGAACACAAGATTACCAAGACTGGGATGACATGTAGAGTGTGAGTACTAGGTACTCTATTTGGTTATTGACATGTCCCAAAGAATAAAGATATGCAATGGATTCCAAAGATTTTCCTCCCTTAGGTGTCTTTCTCACCCTGAATCTGACATGGGATAATGGGAGCAGATAGGGTAAAAGAAAATCAGAGCAAACAAGAAAATAACCAGAGCAAGATAAAGTCATAACATAGACTATCATGTCTTTCCCCTCTTGAAGACATGAGATAACTTTCCTCTTAAGCATAGGAGCATCAGGATAAGCTTTTATGAGTGCATTCTCTCTTATGTGATAAGCTTTGATGTGCTCTCCCCCCCCCCTCTTTGACATCAATTTCCAAGAAGGAATTTCTGGAGCATGAGTCAAGTAGGTTTGGTCCTCGAGTCACATTACAAAGCAACATCTAAAATATGATGCTGGTAGAGGACAAGTTACAAAGAGTGGAGCTGGGACAAATATGCAGAATGCAAGTGACACAGATTTTGTCTCAGGACTGAAATCGGTAGCACCGAGTGGTTACAGTTGGTGGCACCGAGTTGATTCGGTTCAGTCGAAGAAATCAATCCGGTGAGATCGTGTTCAACCCAGAGAGTAAATTTGTGTCACCTCATCTCACTTAGGCAAATAAGATCTCACAAGGATATGCAAGGAATTAACTGAAGGATTTGCAATGAATTGGATGCAGGGAAATGCAAAAAATAACAAAGAAAAGAAAAGAAATCTAGATGAAGTTTTTTTTGAACTAGCATGCATGAGACAAATGCAGGAGCACAAAGAAACAATGGAGAACTTCATCTAGAAAAGGTCGGTGACAAAGTCACCTATGTTAGAGTATATTGACTTAGGAGTCAAGTGAGGACACTTGATCGTAGGTCATACTCGTCGTTTAAGCTCAAAATGGGGTTGTCATTTTTCGTTTGAGCATCTTGATGTATTCACATCTTGTTGAGTTTCTTTGACCCATGTCTTGGGGTAAAGCTTCTCTAAGATGGAATGACATACCTTTGGTGGTGGTGTTGATCTTGGTCATGTAGTTTAACTTGTGTAGGGTGCTCAAGTTGATGTAGATCATCAAGAGATGGGAGCACCACTTGTAGTTAAAGTTCTTCTTCCTACATGGGTTAGTCTTGCAAGGAAGAGCACTTGTCTATCCGAAGTGACAAACATGAAATTTGGTACCAATTGAAATTGAATACCAATTGAAAGTTGACATAAGGAATTTGTCAAAGGATATATTGCATGGATTTGTGCTTCGTTATCTTCATCCACCATTTTGTAGAGACTCGGAGATGTAGAGATTGCTTAGAATGTGATTGAGTTGCAATCTCATAGAGTTGGGCTTACCCAAGTACCTACAAGGGTTAGATAGCATGCAGGAGTACAAGAATATCCAAGACATATGATGATCATCATAAGAGAATTGTCAAGGATTAGTCATAGTGACCTCATGCCTTGCATGAATCCACATGGAGTTTCTACTCCAAATTTGAGGCATCAATGATGTTCAATTCACCTCTCAACCTACAAAACACTTTGTCATCAAGTGGTTTGGTGAATATATCCACAAATTGCTTATCGGTACGAACAAGCTTAAGTTTGATATCTCCCTTAGCAACACGATCTCGAATGAAATGATGACGAACTTCAATATGCTTAGTTCGAGAATGTTGCACAAGGTTATGAGCAATCTTAATAGCACTCTCATTGTAACAAAGCAATGGAACATGTTTCACATATATCCCATATCTTTAGGAGTTTGGGTCATCCAAAGTAATTGAGCACAACGTGAACCAGCGGCAATGTATTCCGCTTCGGCGGTGGATAAGGATACCGAGTTTTGTTTCTTGGAGGACCAAGACACAAGATATCTACCAAGAAATTGACAAGTACCCGAAGTGGACTTTCTATCAACCTTGTCATCGGCATAGTCCGAATCGGAGTAGCCAACAAGATTAAACGAAGACCTCTTAGGATACCAAATGCCAAAATTTGGTGTATGAATTAAGTATCTCACTATCCTTTTCATAGCCTTAAGATGACACTCTTTGGGGGCTGCTTGATATTGTGCACACATGCACACACGTAGCATGATATCGGGACGAGAGGCACATAGATATAACAATGAACCAATCATAGATTGGCAAACCTTTTGGTCAACCGGTTTGCCATCCTTCGTCAAGTCAAGATGTCCACTAATAGGCATGGGGGTATTCATACCTTTGCATTCTTGCATATTGAACTTCTTGAATAAATCCTTGGTATACTTTGTGAAAGGATTGATATAGTTGACTAGAGGGGGTGAATAGGCAACTAACAATTTTTAGCTTTTCTTTACCAAATTAAACTTTGCATCAAAGTAGGTTGTCTAGATATGCAATTAGGTGAGTAACCTATATGATGCAACAACAGTAAGCACACAAGCAAGTTAAGGATATAACACAATATAGCTTGCATAAGTAAAGGAGAGAGATAACCAAAAGCGGAACCGATGGAGACGAGGATGTTTTACCAAAGTTCCTTCCTTTTGAGGGAAGTACGTCTCCGTTGGAGTGGTGCAGAGGCACAATGCTCCCCAAGAAACCACTAGGGCCACCCTATTCTCCTCACACCCTCACACAATGCGAGATGTTGTGATTCCACTATTGGTGCCCTTGGAGGTGGCGACCGAACCTTTACAAACAAGGTTGGGGCAATCTCCACAACTTAATTGGAGGCTCCCAATGACACCACGGAGCTTCACCACAATGGACTATGGCTCCGCGGTAACCTCAACCGTCTAGGGTGCTCAGACACCCAAGAGTAACAAGATCCACAAGGGATTAGTAGGGGAATCAAATTTCTCTTGGTGCAAGTGTAGATCGGGGCCTTCTCAACCAATCCCTAGAGAATCAACAAGTTTGATTGGCTAGGGAGAGAGAACGGGAGAAAATGGAGCTTGGAGCATCAATGGAGCTTGGGGGAAGAGGTAAGTCAACTTTGGAGAAGAAGACCTCCTTTTATAGAGGGGGGAAACAATCAAACCGTTACCCCCCAAATCAGCCCCGCAGAGGGCGGTACTACCGCAGTGGGTAGGGGTACTACCGCTGGGAACAGCGGTACTACCGCACCACCTCGCGGTACTGTCGCGCAGACTGGGAGGGCTAGAGGCTGAGCAGGAATCGGACCCAGGGAGGTACTAGCCGCGATGGTAGGGTGGTACTACCGCTTGCGAGCGGTACTACTGCTTCTACTACCGCTGTCAGTGCCGCCCAACCCGACACGAGAGGTGACACCCTCGAGTCGAGGTGGTAGGAGACCAGTACCGCAGCATTACTACGGCTGAGGACCCCCAGGCGGTACTACCGCTGCATAGTGGTATTGCTGCCTGTGGATCTTGAGCAGTACTACCGCTAGGGTCCGCGATACTACCGCTGGGACCAAAACACACTAAGGGAAGCAAAGAGGAAACTCCATTGAAGCGGGAAGGCTCTGTGGGTGCAAAGACGATGTGTATGTGTTGATTCCACCCTAGCCTTACCAGTGCGGACCCCCTCTTGATAGTACGGTGACTCCTATGAAACAAGTCCACCAAAACTGAAACGAAAGAGCTACACCGCCTTCGATTAAGACTCCGAGGGGAAGGAATCGTCTCGTGCCAAAGGATGAATCTCTGAAATGCTAAATGCACATGATTAGTCCGCAAAAGCGTTGTCCTCAATCACCAAAACTACATAGAGAGAGATATGCCTTAACCAGCTCCCCCTTTTTGGTGGATTGATGACAACCCGGGATTTGCACAAAGATAGGACATGAAAGTAAAACGAATCCCTGAACTACAAAATATGGACGGGCTCCCCCTGAATGTGTGCACCTAATTAGAGGTGCCTTTGGAATGCAAGGCACACACATTAGGATCAACACTCCCCCTATATTTTATAGTCCAATAGTAATAGTAACAAGTAAAGATACATATAGCTTGGATGCAGAAGGGTATGTGTGAGCAAGGTATATAACAAGATAAGCATGCAACTCACATATTACCAATGTACTTGATAGACATAGATAATAAGGGATAATGTAGCATATGTCTCACACCATATGAAAGGGAACCAGGTCTCATAGGCACTGTCGGATTTCGGGTTCCGGCAGACCCTTGAGGTTCAAACACTGGGGTGCGCACGAAGATCTCTCCCCTACCAGCTCACGTCTCGAAGTCTCGCAAAGATCTAGGCTAGAAAGATGAACACACAGAGGACACGAGATTTATACTGGTTCAGGCCACCATTGTGGTGTAATACCCTATTCCAGTGTGTGGTGTGGTGGATTGCCTCAGGGGCTGATGATGAACAGTACAAAGGGAGAACAGCCTCGCAAGGGGTTGTTCTTGAGCTGGTGCGATGAACTGCTTGGGTGAGTTCAGTCGCTTCTCTCTCTCTCTCTGGTCGATCGCCAGATCCCCCCACCTTGTGGTGGATATTCCTATTTATAGAGCGAGGCTCTGGGCCTCTCCCCAAATAATGAATGGGAAGGGCGCCAACAATTGGCCATTTTGAAGGGGGACATCTGGTACAGTTATCCTGACTAAAGTTGGTCTTTGACTACCAAAGGCTCTGACGACGACGCCGCCCTGGGCTCCATGATGACCTCCATCCTGCCATTCTGCTGGTCTTGGTCTTGTTGCACCGAAACGGTAACCTTTGCCCGATGACTTGGCCTGTGCTTGCCCCCTTAGCCCCAAAAGGGAAACAAGGACACTGCGCTAGTCAGCGCCCGCCTGGTGCCTGCCTAGCCTCGATCATCATGGCTTGCGTCATGGGCCCCTCGGGAGGTGCCCCGCCTTGATCTCTCCACCTCCTCGCGAGCCCGCCCGAGGAGGCTACTCTTGAGGAAGCTCCCTGTTCTCCGCCCCGCGAGGCTTGGCCCCTCGTGAGGGTCTTGAGCTTGAGCTGATGAAGCTGGGCTGCATTGGGCCCCCACTTGAGCCACGCCACAGGCCGCAGGCAGGCAAGTCTGGGGACCCATGTTCCCAGAATGCCGATAGTAGCCCCCGGGCCCAAGGCACGCCTGAACTTGGCTTAGCAGAGAAGCGAAGGGGCAAGTGCGAAGCGCCGTGGGCCCCAACAGCCTGCGGCCTTGGGAGTCGTGTGGCGGTTGATTGGACGTGGGCGTCTCCGCTTCCCCTTGACGCCTCGGCGACCGCACGAATCGACAGGTCCCTGCATGCAAAGACGGGTCATGATTACCTGAGATCATGGAGGCCGACGGTTGGCCTCCTCTGGCTATAAGTGCAGAACAGCACAAGCCACTCCAGTTCGTCTCCCTCCGCTACTCCTCCTCTTCTTCGCCCCGACTGCTCGCTATCTCCATGGCTCCACCGAAGAGGTTCTCGACCGCGGAGAAGGGATAGGCTCACCAGGAAGGGCCTGACTCTCCTTCGACCAAGCGCGGTCGGGGCCGCCCCCGCAAGCACCCTGCGTCCCCCGTGGTGGCTTCCCACGGTCGTGGAGGCGGCTCCCTGCATGGCGACGAGCGCTCGGTCGTCGATGGGAGGCACGCTGTGGCTGCGTGGCCCCCCAGACCATGCTTCCGCTCGGCGGAAGTGCTACCAGAGTTTGTCGTGTGGTCGGAGGACCCGACCAGCACTTGGCTCCAGCTTCCTTGCTCCTTCATAGGTGAGCTTCCAGCCGGTGCTCCGGGCGGCCTCTAGCTTCAGGCGGACGGCTGCTGCAGTAGGGCCTCCTGGGCTTCGTTGGAGGTTTCCGCCGCCGGGGGTTTGGCCCGGACCCGCGGCTGGCAAACTTTTGCTCGCGCGCGTGGCCTGGGCCGGCGGTGCACCCTGCAATTTAGGTTCGATGGCGACGCCACCCTCTACGTGAGGGTGTTCAGGGAAGACGGTCGCCATGCTGGGTGCTGCCCCGAAGACGATGACCGTGGTAGGGCGCCCAGCCTTGGCGTTGATCAGGGCGAGGATGACGGCATGCGTGTGGGTTGCAGCGCCCGGGGCTCGCCGAGCTTTGGCGACTCTCCTTCAGGCAGCAGCTCCTCCAGCGGGGGTCACGACCAGCCCCCGCATCGTCGCGCCCGCCTGGGGGAAGGTAGCGGGCCGGTCCACCGTCGTGTCCTGGTGAAGCAAGAAGAGGGAATCTGACCGAGCTCCGGAGGTAGTACGAGCCCTCGTCATGGGCTGGTGTCGAGCTACTCATGCCTGTTTTGCTTTTCTTCCTTTCCTGCAAAAAGAGGAGGTAGTGTAGGGCCCCGCGGGGGCATGTTGAACCGTCATTGCTAATTATCGTGCTGTTCTGCTATTTCCGTGCTACGTTTCCGTGCCATGTACCCGTGTCTGGGAGTTACTTAACCCGTGGCGGCTTGTAGCGGTCTTTGCCTCCGAAGGTCGAGGCGTTGTCGTGCCCTTTATGTCCTGCAGGGATTAGTCAAGAGGGCTAGCTTTTGGTTCGATTGAGGGGACGACCGACCCAGGTCCCGTGCTCACGTCGTGATGCCCATGGGGCAAGGACTGGGAGCGGTGCTCCCTCAGCAGACCCGGATAGGAGAGCTTTAGGCGACCGAGGCAGAAAAACGCTCACGAGGGCACCTGCGCACCTCCCTCGCGAGACTTGCGCGAGGGAAAACCAAAGCAGGTGAGCAGAAAAGGAGAAAGGGGGGCTCGAGCCAGAGGCAGGGACAGCTTCGATAAAACTCCAAATAGGAAAGAGCAAGCCAACTGCAGAAAGCAAATGAAAAAGCCGCGTCCGGCACCTAATCTAGCCTTCGACGTCTTCTCACCAGTGTGGAGCTAAGTGCTGCCACTGGGCGTGGGTGGGAGCCCCCGAGGCCCGAGGGCGGCACTCCGGAGACTCCGAGGCATGTACAGCCCCACTCATTATTACGTGAGAGTGTCACGGGCGGCGAGCTTCACAGGCATTGGCCTTCTTCACAGGCACTGGGCCTTCTCCAAAACGCGGTAGCTTCAGAGGCGTTGGCCTTCTTCACAGGCACCGGGCCTTATCCAAAATTTGGTAGCTTCACAGGTGTTGGCCTTCTTCACAGGCACCGGGCCTTCTCCAAAATGTGGTAGCTTCACAGGTGTTGGCCTTCTTCACAGGCACCGGGCCTTCTCCAAAATGCGGTAGCTTCACAGGCGTTGGCCTTCTTCACAGGCACCGGGCCTTCTCCAAAATGCGGTAGCTTCACAGGCGTTGGCCTTCTTCATCGGCACAGGGCCTTTTCCACAGGCACTGGGCCTCGCTCAGGGGTAGAATCTCCGGAGATGTTGAATGTTCCACGCGTTCTAGATGGGTACTCCCTCTTGGGTTTCTAAGCGCGCGGAGCCGGGCCTGGAAACATGAACAACCTTGAACGGGCCCTCCCACGTGGGAGAGGGCTTGTGCAACCCTTCCGTGGAGAAGACCCGCCTGAGCACGAGGTCCCCTACCTCAAGAGTCCTGGGGCAGATGTTGCGGCAGTGGTACCGCTGCAGCGCCTGTTGATACCTTGCCCCTCGCAGTGCGGCCTCTCGATGGAGTTCCTCCCCCAGCACGAGATTCGTCCCCTGCATGGCGTCCTGCTGCGCATCGTCAAACGCCAGGACCATGCGGAACGATGCTTGACCTCGTGAGGGAGGACTTCCTCGGCTCCGTAGACGAGGAAGAACGGAGTCTCGCCAGTTGGTTTGGCCGCGGTCGTGCGGATAGACCACATCATGGACTGGAGCTCGTCGTACCAGCCCCTGCCGCAGGCCTCCAGCTTCTTCTTGAAGGTCCTGGTTTTGAGGCCCCTCAGGACCTCTGCGTTGGCTTGCTCGGCCTGACCGTTGCTCCGGGGGTGCGCTACCGAGGCATAGCATACCTGTGTTCCAAGGTTAGCACGGTATGTTTTGAAGAGGTTACTGGTGAATTGCGAACCGTTGTCGGTGATGATGCGGTTAGGCACTCCGAATCGGCTCACGAGGCCCTTGATGAACTTGACCGCGGAGCCTGCGGGGATGGTGCGGATAGCTTCCACCTCAGCCCACTTGGTGAACTTGTCCACGGTGACATAGAGATAGCGATAGGCCCCGGCGCCGAGGGAACAGGCCTAGGATGTCCAGCCCCCAGACTGCGAACGGCCATGAAACGGGTATAGTCTGCAGACCCCCCGTCGGCTGATGGATCTGCTTGGCATGGAATTGGCAGGCCTCACAAGCCTTCACTATCTCCACGGCGTCACTGAGTGCCGTGGGCCAATAGAACCCGCTGCGGAACGCCTTGCCAATGAGGGTCCGTGATGATGAGTGATGCCCACAGTCTCCACCGTGTATGTCTGCTAGCAGCTCCTTCCCTTGCTCTCTGGAAATGCAACGTAGGGACACATCATTTGGTCGCCTCCGGTAGAGCTCTCCTTCCTTGATGCAGTAGGCCGTGGCCTACCGACCCAGGCGCTCCGCTTGCTCCTCCTTCTCCGGCAAGGTCCCTTGTGTCAGGTAGTTCCTAAGCTCTGCGATCCAGCATCCTTCCTGAGGCTCCAACGCCAGGAGCAGGCGTGCCCCTGAGGCCGGGCCGCAGACCGGGGCTCCTGAGGCAGGCGGCTGAGGGAGCTCTTCCGGAGGCTGCGCCGTGCTTGATAGTGATGGTGCCGCCGAGGGCTTGAAGAGTCGCTCCTCGAAGACGCCAGGCTCCTGAGGCAGCCGCCTGGATGCCCTCTTGGCGATGTCATCAGCCTCTTGATTGGTGCCGCGAGGCACATGCTGCAACTCCAGCCCCCAGAACTGCTTCTCCATCCTACGGACCTCCGCGAGGTAGGCTTGCATGTGCTCGTCCTTCGGCTCGTATACTTTGTTGGAGAAGTTGACGAGGAGCTGTGAATCACCATTGATGGTGAGGCGCTTTACCCCCAAGGTGACTACAGCTTTCAGGCCTGCTATTAGGCCTTTGTACTCTGCTATGTTGTTGGAGACCTTTTCTCCGTGCTGGAAACAGAGTTGTACGGTGTAGTAGAGCTTGTCTTGAGTGGGAGATACGAGCACCGCGCTAGGCCCCGCCCCGTGTCGGGAGAACGCCCCGTCAAAGTACATGACCCAGCCGTCCGATGCCTCGCTTCCCGGGGAAAGCGATCGATCCTCACCAGCCTCGAGGCCTGGCGCCTCTGCCCATTCCGCCACGAAGTCCGCAAGTGCAGCCCCCTTCATGACTCTGGTAGTGCTAAACTCTAGGTGAAACACTTGCAGCTCGATGTTCCACTCAGCGACTCTCCCAGCTGAGTTGGGTCTCCTGAGTACCCTTTCCAAGGGGTATGCTGAGACGACCTTGATGGGATGGCCTTGGAAGTAGTGTCGCAGCTTGCATGAGGCCACCAGCAGCGCGAGGAGGAGTTTTTGAGGCATGGGGTACCGTGCCCTTGCGTCTCGTAGCACCATGCTGACAAAGTACACGGGGTGCTCGACGAGGTTGAGAGTGCTGGCGCTGCTTGCGTCCTCCGGAGGTTGGGGTGCCTCCCGAGTCGATGGAGCCCCCTGCGATTGATCGCTTGGAGGGGCCTCTTCTGTTCCAGGTGTGCTCCCCTACTGCGGCTGATCCTTTTCGGCTACGATCGCGGTCTCCGTGAAGCCTTCTTGGCTCTGCTTTGCTTCGACCCGGACGATTGCTACGGCCTTGGTCCGACGCTCCTCCCTAACCGCCACCAGGGCTGTGCTGGTGGAGTAGGGGGTGGCTGCAAGGTAGAGCACCAGGGGCTCTCGAGGACGTGGGGCTACCATCACCGGAGGGCTGGTTAAGTACCTCTTGAGATCTTGGAATGCCTTGTCGGCCTCTTCAGTCCATTCAAAGGGGCCCTTCTTCTTCATCAGCTTGAAGAAGGGCAGTGCTCGTTCCCCCAGCTTGGAGATGAAGTGTCCTAGCGCGGTCACACGCCCGGTGAGCTTTTGCATCTCCCTAAGGGTCTTCGGCGGGCTCATGTCCTCGACTGCTTTGACCTTCTCCGGGTTGGCCTCGATGCCCCTGTGAGATACGAGGAAACCCAGGAGCTTGCCCGAGGGGACTCCAAACACGCACTTCTCCGGGTTGAGCCGTAGGTCCACCTCATTGAGGCTCGCGAAGGTTTCCTCCAAGTCCTGTATCAGGGTTATTGCCTCCCGAGACTTCACCACAATGTCATCGATGTAAGCTTCAGCATTCCTCCCGATCTGCCGACCCAAGGCGATGTGCATCAGCCGCTGAAAGGTCGCACCTGCATTGCGCAGCCCAAACGGCATGCATGTATAGCAGTACACTCCACACGGGGTCAGGAAAGCCGTTTTTTCCACGTCTTGTACCGCCATCCTGATCTGGTGATAGCCCGAGAAGGCATCCAGGAAGCATAATAGGTCACGCTCAGCGGCGGAGTCGACGATCTTGTTGAGGTTGGTGAAGTCGACACACATCCATTCCTTTCCTCCCTTCTTTGGCATGACAACCGGGTTAGCCAACCAATCTGGGTAGCGGACCTCGCGAATAACCCCTGCCGCCTCTAGCTTACGGGTCTCTTGGACGATGAAAGCTTGCTTCTCAGTGGACTGCTGCCTTGCTTTCTCCTTTACGGGGCGCACGTTGGGGCACACGTTGAGGTGATGCTCAATCACACCCCTCGGGACCCCTAATAGCTGATTAGGTTCCCACGCGAACACCTTCTTTTTGAGGAACTGCACCAAGGCCTCCTCCTGCTCGGGTTCGAGGTTGGCGCCTATGGTGAAGGTGGCATTAGTGGACCCGTCCTCATCAACCGCTACCTGCTTGGTTTCCACCTTGTCTTGGGTGAATAGCTGCCTCTTCTTGGCTGGTGCGGCCCCCTTGGGCTCAGGGGCATCGGAGCCGGTAGGCTGTGCTACCGCGGCTGTCTTGAAGGCAAGCATGAGTGCCTGCAGCCTATCTCTTGTGTCTCCTGACACGGTTAGGACGCGCTGCTCCCGGGCATCTTCATGAGGTTGTAAGCCGAGTGAGTTGCTGCCATGAACCGGGCCAAGGCCGGGTAGCCAAGGATGGCGTTGTAGGGGAGGCCAATGGGAGCGATGTCGAAGTCGATCAGCTCTGTACGGAAGTTGTCGTAGGTGCCGAAGGTCACTGGGAGGCGGATCTGCCCTAAGGAGACAGTGGAACCAGCTCCGACACCCGAGAAGGGCCTGCTGGGCTGAAGCCGCTCGAGTGGCACGTGGAAGAGGCTAAAGGCCTCCGCTGAGAGCACGTTGAGGCCAGCTCCGCCGTCGATGAGGGTCCTGGTGACGGCCACTTGGCAGATGGTGGGGGTGCACAGCATCGGGAGTGCACTCGAACCGGCGGGGTTGGAGGGGTGATCATCCGAGTTGAAGGTCAGATCGGCCTCGGGTGCCACCCAACCTGGGGGGCTCCCTGGCACTTGCGACACCGATCTGGCGGGTGAACGGCTTGACGTGGCGGCTCACGGGCGGCCCCGCGAGCCACCCAGGAGAGCGGCGATGATCGGGGGTGCTGGCGCGGCGTAACGGGCGAGGAAGAGGCTGCACACCTCCTCCCAGGAGGTCACAGGAGCCGTCGGTAGGTGGAGCAGCCACATGCGCGGGACGCCGGTGAGGGCCATGGGAAACCAGTTGGCCATCACCCTGTCGTCGCCCCCAGCCTTGAGGACAGCCTCCTCGTATGCCAGTAGGAAAACCAGCGGGTCCGCCGCACCGTTGTAGCACGGAGGCATCTCAGGCTTGAACTTGGGCGGCCGCCGCACCTGCCACAAGGCGGGGGCCAAGGCTCGGAGCCCCCTGGCCCCAGCATCGGCGTCGATTGTTGGAGCAGGCCGCGCTTTCGTGGGGGCGCGACGGGCACGAGACAACGATCCAGGCGGAGTCGGTGACAGGGTGGCGGTGCGGCCATCACGTTGCACCGGAGGGTGCAGGGATGAGGCCTGCTGCTCGTTCCCCGCCGGGCCGGTGGCGGTGTTGGCAGCAGGCGATGAGGAACAACAGGAGCGTCCGCCGACGGGCACCGTCTGGGCGACGCGGGTGACGAGAGCAGCTCGACGCTCGGCGCGAGCTCGACGAGCGTCAGCCATGGTCACGGCGGAAGATCACACGCAGCTAGCGGAAGAAAAGATTCCGGCGCACCCGCTACCTGGCGCGCCAAATGACAGATTTCGGGTTCCAGCAGACCCTTGAGGTTCGAACACTGGGGTGCGCATGAAGATCTCGCCCCTACCAGCTCACGTCTTGAAGTCTCGCAAAGATCTAGGCTAGAAAGATGAACACACAGAGGACACGAGATTTATACTGGTTTAGGCCACCATTGTGGTGTAATACCCTACTCCAGTGTGTGGTGTGGTGGATTGCCTTAGGGGCTGATGATGAACAGTACAAAGGGAGAACAGCCTCGCGATGGGTTGTTCTTGAGCTGGTGCGATGAACTACTTGGGTGAGTTCAGTCGCTTCTCTCTCTCTCTCTGATCGATCTCCAGATCCCCCCACCTTGTGGTGACTAGTCCTATTTATAGAGGGAGGCCCTGGGCCTCTCCCCAAATAATGAGCGGGAAGGGCTCCAATAATTGGCCATTTTGAAGGGGAACATCTGGTACACTTATCCTGACTAAAGTTGGTCTTCAGCTGCCAAAGGCTCTGACGGTGACGCCACCCTGGGCTCCACGATGACCTCCATCCTACCGTTCTGCTGGTCTTGGTCTTGTTGCATCGAAACGGTAACATTTGCCCGATGCCTTGGCCTGTGCTTGCCCCCTTAGCACCGAAAGGGAAACAAGGACACGGCGCTGGCTGGCGCCCGCCTGCCGCCTGCCTGGCCTCCGATCGTCATGGCTTGCGTCACAGGCCCCTCAGGAGGTGCCCCGCCTTGATCTCTCCGCCTCCTCGCAAGCCCGCCTGAGGAGGATGCTCCTGAGGAAGCCTCTTGTCATTCATTGGAGTGGACGCCGGCTTGACATCACTTAGCTTGAATCTCTTGAGCATGTCTTGAGTGTATTTGGCTTGGTTGATGAAGGTTCCTTCTCTTCTTTGCTTGATTTCGAACCCGAGAAAGAACTTCAACTCTCCCATCATAGACATCTTGAATTTTGAGGTCATTGTCGGTGTTCTGGGAGTAGGGGTCCCCAGACTTGCCTGCCTGTGGCGTGACTCAAGGGGCGGCCCAGCATGGCCCATCTTCATCAGCACGAGCTCAAGACCATTGTGAGGGGCCAAGCCTCGCGGGGCAAACAACAGGAGGCTTCCTCAAGCGCGGCCTCGTCAGGCTGGCTCGCGAGGAGGCGGAGAGATCAAGGCGGGGTACCTCGCGAGGTGCCCATGACGCAAGCCATGACGACCAAGGGCGCCAGGCGGGCGCCAGCCTGCGCAGTGTCCTTCCTTCCTCTTTGGTGCAAAGGGAGCAAGCGCAGGCGGGAGCATCAAGCAAAGGCATCCATTCTGGTGCAACAAGACCAAGACCAGCATAACGGCAGGATGGAGGTCATTGTGGAGCCCAAGCCGGCGTCACCACTAGGGCCTTTAGTAGGAAAGGACCAACTTTAGTCAGGATAAGTGTACTGGATGTTCCCCTTCAAAATGGCGAATGGTTGGCACCCTTCCCACTCAATATTTGGGAAGAGGCCCAGGGCCTTTGCCTATAAATAGGACTATCCACCACAAGATAGAAAAAGGAAATCCTCACCAGGAAACCAGTAGAGAGAGCGACTGAACTCCCCCTAGCAGTTCATCACACCAGACAAGAACAGACCCTCGCGAGGCTGTTCTTCCCTGTATTTGTTCATCATAAGCCCAAGAGGCAATCCACCACACCACACACTGGAGTAGGGTATTACACCACAATGGTGGCCTGAACCAGTATAAACCCTGTGTCTCTTGTGTTGTTCCTTTGGTTGCTTAGATCCTAGCGAGGCAACGAGGCGCAGGTAGTAGAAGGCTAGATCTCCGCGCGCACCCCAGAGTTCGAACCTAGAGGGTCTGGCGGAACCCGAAATCCGACATTTGGCGCGCCAGGTAGGGGTGCGCCGGAGCTCCTCCTTTCGCCGACCCGCTGTCCGCCGACACCATGACCCGCCCTGCGACGAGCGGCGCGCCGTCCGCTCCAGTCGTTGGCACTAGCACGGGGGCCAGGGGGCTCCAGGCCTTGGCCCCAGCCTTGCGACAAGTGCGGTGGCCGGCCAAGTTACTGGTGGCTTCCGTGGCCCCTTGGGCGTGCTCCCGATGCTGTGTACCCCCACCATCTGCCAGGTGGACGTAACCAGGACTCTCATCAACGGCGGCTCGGGCCTCAGCGTGCTCTCGATTGAAGCCTTCAGCCTCCTCCACATACCGCTGGAACGACTTTGGCCCAGCCGGCCCTTCGTGGGCATCGGGGGCGGGTCCTCCAGCTCCCTGGGGCAGATCCGTCTCCCGGTAACCTTCGGCACCTACGACAACTTCCGCACGGAGCTAATCGACTTCGACATCGCCCCCATCGGCCTTCCGTACAACGCCATCCTCGGCTATCCGGCGCTCGCCCAGTTCATGGCTGTGACTCACCCGGCGTACAACCTCATGAAAATGCCTGGGAGCAGCGGCGTCCTCACCGTGTGCGGAGACACCGGGGATGCATTGCAAGTGCTCAATCTTGCCTTCAAGGCGGCGGCGGCGGTGCAACCTGCCGACTCGGACGCCCCTAAGCCCAAGGGGGCTGCACCGGCCAAGAAGAAGTAGTTGTTCACCCAAGACAAGGCAGAAACCAAGCAGATGCTGGTTGACGAAGACGGATCCACCGACGCCACCTTCACCATAGGCGCCAACCTTGAGCCCGAGCAGGAGGAGGCCCTGGTCAAGTTCCTGCGCGCGAACAAAAAGGTATTCGCATGGGAGCCCGATCAGCTGGCGGGATCCCTCGAAGCGTAATCGAGCACCACCTCAATGTGTGCCGCAATGTCCGACCTGTGAAGCAGAAAGCAAGGCGGCAGTCCACGGAAAAGCAGGCTTTCATCGTCCAAGAGACTCGCAAGTTGGAAGCTGCAGGGGTCATTCGCGAGGTCCGGTACCTGGATTGTTTGGCCAACCGAGTCGTGGTGCCGAAGAAGGGGGGAAAGGAACGCATGTGTGTCGACTTCACCAACCTCAACAAGGCTTGCCCGCAGGATCCGTTTCCGCTCCCCTGCATTGATCAGATCGTCGACTCCACCGCCGAGTGCGACCTGTTGTGTTTCTTGGATGCCTTCTCTGGGTATCACCAGATCAAGATGGCAGTAGAAGATGTGGAAAAAACGGCCTTTCTAACCCCGTGTGGAGTGTACTGCTACACATGCATGCCCTTCGGGTTGCACAACGCAGGGGCGACCTTTCAGCGGCTGATGCACATAACCTTGGGCCAGCAGCTCGGGAGGAACATTGAGGCTTACGTCGATGATATTGTGGTGAAGTCTCGCGAGGCCAAGACCCTGATACAAGACCTGGAGGAAACCTTCGTGAGCCTCAGCACCATGAGCCTGCGGCTCAATCCAGAGAAGTGTGTGTTTGGGGTCCCCTTAGGCAATCTCTTGGGCTTCCTCGTGTCCCACCGAGGCATCAAGGCTAACCCAGAAAAGGTCAAGGTGGTCGAGGACATGAGCCCGCCAAAGACCCTCAGAGAGATGCAGAAGCTCACTGGGCGCGTGACAGCACTGGGACGCTTCATTTCCAAGTTGGGGGAGCGAGCGCTGCCTTTCTTCTAGCCGATGAAGAAACAGGGACCCTTTGAATGGACTGAAGAGGCCGACAAGGCGTTCCAAGACCTCAAGAAGTACCTAACCAGCCCTCCGATAATGGTGGCCCCGCGCCCTCAGGAACCCCTGGTGCTCTACCTTGCATCCACTCCCTACTCCGCCAGCACAGCCCTAGTGGCGGTTAGGGAGGAACGCCGGGGCAAGGCCACGGCATCAGCCCGAGTCAAGAGAAAGCGTGAACAAGGAAGACCCACAGAGACCACTTCCGCAGCCGAGAAGGATCAGTCGCCGCTAGAGAACACACTCAAGACAGCGGAAGCCCCTCCCCCTGGCGACCGGTCGCTGGGGGCTCCCCTGTCTCAGGAGGCGCCACGATCTCTGGAGGGCGCCGTCGACACCAGTGTTTCCAACCTTGTTGAGCATCCGGTGTACTTTGTCAGCACAGTGTTGCGGGACGCAAGGGCGCGGTACCCCATGCCTCAGAAACTTCTCGTCGCGCTATTGGTGGCCTCGCGCAAGCTGCAACATTATTTTTAGGGCCATCCCATCAAGGTTGTTTTAGCGTACCCTTTGGAAAGGGTGCTCAGGAGCCCTAACTCAGCTGGAAGAGTTGTTGAGTGGAACATTGAACTGCAAGCGTTTCAGCTCAAATTCAGCACAACCAGAGTCATCAAGGGGGCCGCCTTGGCAGATTTCGTAGCAGAGTGGGCGGAGGCGCCGGGCCTCAAGGCTGATGAGGATCGATCCCTCTCTCCGGGAAGCGAGGCACCGGACGGTTGGGTCATGTACTTCGACGGGGCGTTCTCCAGGCACGGCGCGGGGGCTGGTGCGGTGCTTATATCTCCTACCCAAGACAAGCTTTACTACGCCATGCAGCTCTGCTTCCAGCACGGAGAAAAGGTCTCCAACAACATAGCAGAATATGAAGGCTTGATAGTGGGCCTGAAGGCCGCAGCCGCCCTCGGAGTAAAGCGTCTTACCATCAAAGGTGACTCACAACTCCTTGTCAACTTCTCCAACAAAGTATACGAGCCGAGGGATGAGCACATGGAAGCCTACCTTGCGGAGGTCCGTAGGATGGAGAAGCAGTTCTGGGGGCTGGAGTTACAGCATGTGCCCCGTGGCACCAATCAGGAAGATGACGACATCGCCAAACGAGCATCCAGGCGACTACCTCAGGAGCATGGCATCTTCGAAGAGCGGCTCTTCAAGCCCTCGGCCACGCCGTCACTGTCAAGCGCGATGCACCCTCGGGAGGAGCTCCCCCAGCCGCCAGCCTCGGGAGCCCCGGTCTGTGGCCCGGCCTCAGGAGCGCTTCTGCTCTTGACAATGGAGCCTTAGGAGGGGTGCTGGACCACAGAGCTCCGGAGCTATCTGACACAAGGGACCTTGCCAGAGAAGGAGGAGGAAGCGGAGCGCGTGGCGCGACAGGCCATAGCATACTGCATCAGAGATGGAGAGCTCTACCGAAGGCGACCGAATGATATGTCCCTGCACTGCATCTCCAGGGAGCAAGGGAAGGAGCTGCTGGCAGATATACATGGTGGAGACTGTGGGCATCATTCATCGTCACGGACTCTCGTTGGCAAGGCATTCCAGAGTGGGTTCTATTGGCCCACTGCGCTCAATGATGCCGTCGGGCTGGTGAAGGCTTGCGAGGCCTGCCAGTTCCATGCCAAGCAGATCCATCAGCCGGCTGGAGGCCTGCAAACTACACCCCTCTCGTGGCCATTCGCAGTCTGGGGGCTGGACATCCTGGGCCCATTTCCTCGGGCGCTAGGGGGCTATCGCTACCTCTACATCGCCGTGGACAAGTTCACCAAGTGGGCTGAAGTGGAAGCCGTCCGTACCATCCCCGCAGGGTCAGCGGTCAAGTTCATCAAGGGCATCATGAGCCGGTTCGGGGTGCCGAACCGCATCATCACCGACAACGGTTCACAGTTCACCAGTAACCTCTTCAAAACATACTGTGCTAACCTTGGAACGCAGATATGCTACGCTTTGGTGGCGCACCCCCGGAGCAACGGTCAGGCCAAGCGGGCCAACGCGGAGGTCCTGAGAGGCCTCAAGACCAGGACATTCAAGAAGAAGTTGGAGGCTTGCGGTCGAGGCTAGTACGACGAGCTTCAGGCTTTGTTGTGGTCCATCCGCACAACCGCGACCAAGCCAACTGGCGAGACCCCATTCTTCCTGGTCTACGGAGCTGAAGCGGTCCTCCCTCACGAGGTCAGACGTCGCTCCACACGGGTCCTGGCGTTCGACGAGGCGCAGCAGGACGCCATGCGGGGGACGGACCTCGTGCTGGGGGAGGAGCGTCGGCGGGAGGCCGCGCTCTGAGCGGCAAGATACCAGCAAGCACTGCGGCGATACCATTGCCGCAACATCCGCCCCAGGACTCTTGAGGTAGGGGACCTCGTGCTCAGGCGGGTTCTCTCCAGGGAGGGACTGCATAAGCTCTCTCCCATGTGGGATGGCCCGTTCAAGGTTGTTCATGTTTCCAGGCCTGGCTCTGCGCACTTGGAGACTCTGGAGGGGGTACCCGTCCAGAACGCGTGGAACATTCAGCACCTCCGGAGGTTTTACCCCTAAAAGGCCCAGAGCCTGTGAAGAAGCCGAATGCCTGTGAAGATGTTGCATTTTGGAAAAGGCCCAGAGCCTGTGAAGAAGGCGAACGCCTGTGAAGATGTTGTGTTTTGGAAAAGGCCCAGAGCCTGTGAAGAAGGCGAACGCCTGTGAAGATGTTGCGTTTTGGAAAAGGCCCAGAGCCTGTGAAGAAGGCAAACGCCTGTGAAGATGTTGCATTTTGGAAAAGGCCCGGAGCCTGTGAAGATGCTGCGTTTTGGAAAAGGCCTAGAGCCTGTGAAGAAGGCAAATGACTGTGAGGTTTGTTCTTCCAAGAAAGGCTCGGAGCCTGTGAAGAAGGCCAATGCCTGTGAAGCTCGCCGCCCGTGACACTCTCACGCAATAATGAGTGGGGTTGTACACACCCCGGAGTCTTAGGAGTGCCGGCCTCAGGCCCTGGGGCTCCCTCCCATGCCCAGTGGCAGCACTTAGCTCCGCGCTGGTGAGAAGACGTCGAAGACTAGATTAGGTGCCGGACGCGGCTTTTCTCATTTGCTTTCTGCAGTTGGCTTGTTCGTCCCCATTCGAGGTTTTGCTGAAGTTGTTGTCGCCTTTGGTTTGTGACTCTTTGCTTTTCTCGCTCTCCTGCCCCGATTTCTCTCGCGCAAGCCTCGCGAGGGAGCATCGCGGGCGCCCTCGCGAGTGTTTTCTGTCCTTGTCGTTCGAGGCTTCCCAACCTGGATCCACCACAGGAGCACCCCTCCAGTCCGTGCCCCACGGGCACCGCGACGCGAACACAGGGCCTGGGTCGATCGCCTCCACGGCTGAGGCCGGAAACTACCTCTCCAGACTAATCCTCGCAGGACATGGAACGTTCGACGGAGCCTCAGCCTAGGGAAGCAAGGGCCACGACAAGCCTTCCCCCCGAGATAAGTAATTTCTGCGCACAGGCACGCGGCACGAAGGCACAATATCAGGATAGCGGAAGCAGTATGATAATTAAACAGCAATAGTCCAAGAACACCCTCGCGGGGCCCTACACTACTGTCGTTTTGCGCAGGGAAAGGGAAAAAGAACAAAACACGCGCAACTCGCCCGACACCAGCTCGCGGGAGAGACTTGAACTGCCTCTGGAGCTCAGGAGGACTCCGTCTCGCGCTTCACCGGGGTGCGACGGCGGGCGGACCCGCTACCTCCCTCCAAGCGGGCGCGACCGCGCGGGGGCTGGTCGCGGCCACCACTGGAGGAGCCGCTGCCCGAAGAAGAGCCGTTGAAGCTCGATGAACCTCGACCGCCACCGGCTGCTCGCCCACTGTCTTCTTTGTCGTCGCCGGGGCTGGACCCACGGCCGTGGTCATCGTTCTCAGGGCAACATCCGGCGCGGCGACCATCTTCCCCGAACACCCTCACGTAGAGGGTGGCATCGCCATCGAACTTGAAGTGCAGGGTACACCGCCGGATCAGACCACGCGCGTGGGCAAACGTTTGCCAGCCGCGGGTCAGGGCCAAGCTCCCGGCTGCAGAAACCTCCAGCGAAGCCCAGGAGGCTCGGCCGCAGCAACCGTCCGCCTGAAGCCAGAGGCCGCCCGGGGCGCCAGCCGGAAGCTCACCTAGGAGGAAGCGAGGAAGTTGGAGCCGGGTGTGGGTCGGTTCCGCCGCCCACACGACGAACTCCGGCAGTACCTCTGCCGAGTGGGAGCGCGACCTAGGGGGTCGTACGGCCGCAGCGCGTTCCCTAGCGGCGGCCGGCCGCCCTTCACCACGCGGAAGATCGCCTCCGCGACCGCGGGGAGCCACCATGGGAGTTGCAGGGTGTTTGCGGGGACGGCCTCGACCACGCTTGGGTGGAGGAGAGTCAAGCTCTACCTAGCGGGCCTTCCCTTTCTCTATGGCTGAGAACCTCTTTGGCGGAGCCATGAAGGAGGAAGAGAAGCGAGAGGGGATGGACCGGAAGGGCAGGCGCCTTCCTGTACTTATAGCTAGAGGAGGCCAATCGCCGGCCTCCACGATCACAGGTAATCATGACCCGCTTTGTATGAAGGGAATTGTCAACTCGCACAGTTGCTGAGGCATCGTGGGGGAGCGGAGCCGCCCACGTCCAATCAACCGCCACGTGACGCCCGAGGCCGCAGGCTATTAGGGCCCGCGACGCTTCGCACTTGCCCTTCGCCTCTCTGCTCAGCCAAGTCCGGGTGCGCCTTGGGCCCCGGGGCTACTGTCGGCGTTCTGGGAACGGGGGTCCCCAGACTTGCCTGCCTGCGGCCTGCTGCGTGGCTCAAGGGGCGGCCCAGCATGGCCCATCTTCATCAGCACGAGCTCAAGACCCTCGCGAGGGGCCAAGCCTCGCGGGGCGAACGACAGGAGGCTTCCTCAAGCGCGGCCTCTTCAGGCTGGCTCGCGAGGAGGCGGAGAGATCAAGGCGGGGTACCTCGCGAGGTGCCCATGACGCAAGCCATGATGACCAAGGGCGCCAGGCGGGCGCCAGCCCGCGCAGTGTCCTTCCTTCCTATTTGGTGCAAAGGGAGCAAGCGCAGGCGGGAGCATCAAGCAAAGGCATCCATTCTGGTGCAACAAGACCAAGACCAGCAGAACGGCAGGATGGAGGTCATTGTGGAGCCCAAGCCGGCGTCACCACCAGGGCCTTTAGCAGGCGAGGACCAACTTTAGTCAGGATAAGTGTACTAGATGTTCCCCTTCAAAATGGCCAATGGTTGGTGCCCTTCCCTCTCAATATTTGGGAAGAGGCCCAGGGCTTTTGCCTATAAATAGAAAAAGGAAATCCTCACCAGGAAACCAGTAGAGAGAGCGACTGAACTCCCCCTAGCAGTTCATCGCACCAGACAAGAACAGACCATCGCGAGGCTGTTCTTCCCTGTATTTGTTCATCATCACCCCAAGAGGCAATCCACCACACCACACACTAGAGTAGGGTATTACACCACAATGGTGGCCTGAACCAGTATAAACCCTGTGTCTCTTGTGTTGTTCCTTTGGTTGCTTAGATCCTAGCGAGGCAGCAAGGCGCAGGTAGTAGAAGGCTAGATCTCCGCGCGCACCACAGAGTTCGAACCTAGAGGGTCTGCCGGAACCTGAAATCCGACAGTCATGAGAGCGGCAAATTCCTCATTGAAAGCTTTGTTAGGAGATCCAAATATAATATCATTAACATATAGTTGGCATACAAACAACTCCCTTTGACCTTCTTAGTAAAAAGTGTGGGGTCGATTTTCCCAATTTCGAACCCAAGATCTTGCAACAACTCGGTAAGATGCTCATACCACACACGTGGGGCTTGTTTAAGGTCATAGAGTGCCTTTCCGAGTTGGTACACATGATTGGGGAAATAGGGATCCTCGAACCCTGGGGGTTGTTTGACATACACCAACTCATTAATAGGACCATTAAGAAAAGCACTCTTCACATCCATTTGTTGCAACTTGAAATTATGATGAGAAGCATAAGCAATCAACAAACGAATAGATTCAAGGCGAGCAACAGGAGCAAAGTTTTCACCGTAGTCGATACCCTCGACTTGGGAGTAGCCTTGTGCCACCAAACGAGCCTTGTTGCGAACAATGATCCCATGGGCATCTTGCTTGTTCTTGAATATCCACTTGGTTCCAATGACATTATGATTCCCCGATGGCCTTGGCACCAATCTCCACACTTGGTTGTGCTCGAAGTTGCTGAGTTCTTCATGCATGGCATTGAGCCAATCTAGATCCTCGAGCGCCTCATAGACCTTCATCTTGAGGTTGATCTTGTTCACGAGGTTGAGGGCCTTCACTTTGTTCTTCGGAAGCGTGTGGGTCTTGGGTCGGTGTTGGCTCCACTTGAGTGGAGCATTGTCCTTCTCCTTCGGCCACAAGGGGTTCCTCAATGGGTAGGATATGACCAACACCCATTCTTATTATGGCTTGGGGAGGAATTTCATCACCTACATCACAAGTACCACTTTGCTCCACTTGGGAACCGTTTATTCTCGTCAAACTCCATGTTACACGTCTCCTCAATGAGTCCCGTGGACTTTTTGAGGACACGGTAAGCATGAGAGTCTGTAGCATAACCAACAAATATGCCCTCATGAGCTCTAGCCTCAAATTTAGACAAACGAACACCTTTCTTGAGAATGAAAGACTTACAACCAAACACCCGGAAGTACTTGAGGTTGGGCTTGTTGCCGGTGACTATTTCATATGGAGTCTTGTTCAAGCCTTTGCAGAGATAGAGCCGATTGGATGCATGACACGCGATGTTGATGGCTTCGGCCCAAAAGTTGTAAGGAGACTTGAACTCCGCCATCATGGTCCTTGCTGCATCCATCAACGTCCAATTCTTCCTCTCCGCAACACCATTTTGTTGAGGGGTGTATGGTGCCGAATATTGATGCTTGATCCCCTCATCACTAAGAAACTCATCCATGGTGTAGTTCTTGAACTCGGTGCCATTGTCACTTCTTATTGTCAAGATCTTTGCATCATGTTGACGTTGATCTTCATTTGGAAAGTCGATGACAGTTTGTTGAGTTTCACTCTTCCTCTTGAAGAAATATACCCAAGTGTACCTTGAGTAATCATCAACAATCACCAAGAAATACTTTCTACCCCCAAGACTATCAAAGGATGGAGGCCCAAAGAGATCCATGTGAAGGATCTCCAAGGGTCTCTTCGAGTAGATGATAGTCGTGGGATGGTGAGCCTTCTCATGTAACTTTCCTTCGATACAAGCACTGCAAGCACGGTCTTTGGCAAAACTAACATTTGTTAGTCCATGGACATGGTCCCCTTGAGAAGACTTTGCAAACATCTCATATTGACGTGGGCTAAACGGCGATGAAAAATCCACCCCACATCAACTTTAGCCATTAGGCATGTCGCGGTCTTAGTGGGTCGCTCCAAAAAGTTAATCACATAAAGACCGTTCTCGATATGCCTAGCAAAGGCTACCTTAAGAGTCTTGCTCCACAAGAGGGCCACGGTATCAATATCAAAGAATGTGGACAAACCCATGAGTGCAAGTTGAGGAACGGAAAGTAGATTGTATGCAAGGGACTCAACAATCATGACTTTCTTGATCGTGAGATCATGAGAAATGACAACCTTGCCAAGACCCAATACCTTAGAAGACGAGGCATCACCCCACTCGATGTTGGTGGGAATAGATGGGATCTTGTGCAACCATGATCCCCCATCAGAAGTAAACACCTACAAGAGATCAATGCTTGGTTTTAGGTACCCATTTTGTAATGGGTCCTTTGATGTTAGTAACAAGGGTCTTAGGAACCCAAATAGACCATTCAATGTACTCATAAGGAGAACCAACAAATGTAGCATAAACATGCCCATCACTAGCACGACACAACACATAAGAAGGGTTAAAGTCGTTGGCTTTGTTTGAAGGGGTGGCATTGCCCTTTTTGACATCACCACCCTTCACATTGCTCTTATTCTCCTTTGGAGGACCCTCCCCCTCCTTCGCAAAAGTTTGCTTGAGAGGAGGAGGTTGTTTGGTCTTGTCATTCTTCTTCTTGTTCTTGGACTTGGGTGCAAACCCAACTCCCTCCTCGGCCACAACTTCCTTTTGATTGCTCAAAAGGTCATTGAGATTCTTCTCACATTGTATGCAAGACACACGGCCTTTCTCAAGTTGCTCCTTAAACTTGGCATTCTCCTCCACAAGATGCATATGCTCACAACACGGGTTAGTAGCATTTGCATTATCAATTAATACCATATGAGGAAAAGTGGCTTTCTCCTTGGTTAGCTTCACTTGGAGTTGATCATGAGACTCTTTGAGGCTAGCATGAGCACCCTTCAAGACTTTGTGAGCCTTGTCAATTATATCAAACTCCTCCTTAAGTCTAGCATGGTCAACCCCAAGTTTAGCCTTCTCAGAAGTGAGCACACGAGATACAACAAGAGCATGATCAAGATCTTTCTTTAATTTAGCATGGTCATCGTTGTGTGACTCCTCAAGAGCCAAATGATGAACACGCTCTTCCTCAAGCGCATTAGAGAGATCCTATATCTCATCGGCATAGTGAAAGCACAAGTGCTCCCTGGGTGATTTTGGAAATTAATGTTAACATATCTATTGTTGGACTAATACTTTTATCTAGTATATTTCAGATAAGTTCAACAGTGGAGTGGCATGGACAAGAGGATGTGGAACCCCTTCAAGATGCTAAGGACAAAGGATTGGCTCAAGCTCAAAGCTCAGGACTCTACATTTTCTATTTCAGTGATCCAAGATCACATTGAGTCCATAGGAAAGCCAATACTATTAAAAGGGGATGAGGTGTTGCTTAATGGATTGCTTGCTCAACGTGCTTAGTGATATGCTCCAAAGCCCTCAACCACTTTCTCATATCCACATATGTCCAGAACCAAAAGTCAAACTAGGCCCCACCGATTTGATCTATCCAGCACCACCGAGTTCATTTGACATAGCCACTAACAGAAACCCTAATCAATTCGGTCTCACCGATGGGATCTCGGTCTCACCAAGATGGGCTTGCAATCTCTCTGTTGCCTATTGCAATATTTTCGGTCCCACCGAGAAGATGTAATCGGTCACATCGAGTTTGCCTGACCAACTCTATGTTTTGCTTATTACCAAATCGGTCCCACCGAGTTGTGTAATCGATCAAATCGAGATGAGGTTTTACCCTAACCCTTGCACATCGGTCCCACCGAGTTGATCATGTCGGTCCCATCAAAATGCCTGATGGTCACATTATGAACTAAATCGGTCTGACCGAGTTTTATGATTCGGTCCCACCGAGTTTGGTAAATTGTGTGTAATAGATAGATTTTGTGTGGAGGCTATATATACCCCTCCACCCTCTCCTCATTTGTGAGGAAAGCCATCAGAACATGCCTACACTTCCAGCATTCATTTTCTGAGAGAGAACCACCTACTCATGTGTTGAGACCAAGATATTCCAGTCCAACCATATGAATCTTGATCTATAGCCTTCCCCAAGTTGCTTTCCACTCAAATCATCTTTCCACCAAATCAATTCCAATGAGAGAGAGAGAGCGTTGAGTGTTGGGGAGACTATCATTTGAAGCACAAGAGCAAGGAGTTCATCAACAACACACCATCTATTACCCTTTGGAGAGTGGTGTCTCCTAGATTGGTTAGGTGTCACTTGGGAGCCTCCGTCAAGATTGTGGAGTTGAACCAAGGAGTTTGTACGGGCAAGGAGATCACCTACTTCGTGAAGATCTACCCTAGTGAGGCAAGTCCTTCGTGGGCGATGGCCATGGTGGGATAGAAAAGGTTGATTCTTCATGAACCCTTCGTGGGTGGAGCCCTCCGTGGACTCGCGCAACCATTACCCTTTGTGGGTTGAAGTCTCCATCAAAGTGGATGTATGATAGCACCACCTATCAGAACCACGCCAAAAATCTCCGTGTCTCCAATTGTGTTTGCACACTCCAATCCCATCCCTTTACTTTCTTGCAAGTTGCATGCTTTACTTTCCGCTGCTCATATACTCTTTGCATGCTTGCTGGATATGTATTATGAATGGTTAAACTTATGCTTAAACTCCACCTCAACTTGAAAAACTTAAAAACTGTCAACTTTGTGTGTTGAGGGTCTATTCACCTCCCTCTAGACACCTCTTATCAATCCTTTCAATTGGTATCAGGGCTTTGGTCTCCATTGCTTTGGTTTAAATACCATTAGAGGAAGATGGACGAGTCTACGTTGGGGAGTCTTAGACATAGAGTGCCTATACTTGATGGAGAGTACTTTCATGAGTGGAAAAATGAGATGCTTGAGATTTTCAATGAATATAATTTAAGCAAGTACATTACCACCCCTTGTGCTCTCCCTGTTAATCCCTTGCATCCTACCCATGATGAGGATCTTGGCATGATTCGCAATCTTAAAACTATCAATCTTATCATTAGAGGATTGCCTAAAAACTTGATTGCTAGCTTGTCGGCTCTTGATTGTGCTTATACTATATGGAGATATCTTGAGGAAAGATTTCCAAACTATTCCTTGCAAAATCTAGATGAGATTCTTCATAAGTCAATTGCCTTGAATAAAATGAGTACTAGTGATCCTAAGTTTGATGTTTGTCTATTTGAGCTTCGTGACCTTATGCGTGCCAAAGGAGATGTTGGAATCATTAGCAATATTATCGCCAAAGCCATTAGATTTCATAAAGATGATTATTGTCATGATCATTTATCTAATGAATCATCCTCTCTAGGAATTGATCCACCACATGACGATGTTGAACATGGATACTATGATGAGGATGATGATAGTGACAATGATCTTGATGATGCAATGAGACACTTTGGTCTTATGGCAAATCTTCGCGGCTACATGGCAGGAGGAAAGGAATGGGTCCTTGATAGTGGATGTACCGATCACATGACCAGAGATAAAGATATGTTTTGTGAGCTTGCTGAAAACGATGGCCCTCGAAAGTATGTCACTTTTGGTGATAACTCAAAGCGTAAGGTGGTTGGCCTCGGTAAGGTGGCCATCTCACATGATAGCTCCATAAAAAATGTCATGCTCGTTGAATCCCTTGGCTATAACCTGCTTTATGTATCTAGACTAACTGACTTTGGTTTCAATGTCCTATTTACTAAAGTATATTGTCAAGTGTTTCGTAGAGAAAATCATAAAATGGTCTTTACCGGCATACGTAGAGGTGATCTATACATTGTTGATTTCACTAAAAAGGCTCAACCTAGAACCTGCTTAATTGCTAAATCTTCCAAAGGTTGGTTGTTACATAGACGGTTAGGTCATGTGGGCATGTGAAACCTTAACAAGCTTATTAAAGGTGATCACATCCTTGGTGTTAAAGATGTCATATTTGATAAGGATAGACTTTGTAGTGCTTGCCAAGCAGGAAAACAGGTTGGAAGAAGCCACCCCGTGAAGAACATCATGACCACGAGAAGACCGCTCGAGCTACTTCACATGGATCTCTTTGGTCCCAACGCCTACAAAAGTCTCGGTGGAAACTCATTTGGTCTAGTTATAGTTGATGATTTTTTAAGATTTACGTGGGTGTTCTTTCTCAATGATAAATCGCAGGTCCAAAAGATCTTCAAGAACTTCGCTAGGAAGCCCAAAATCAATTTGAAGTGAAGATCAAGAAAGCTCGCAGTGACAACGGAACGGAGTTCAAGAACGCAAATGTGGACACTTTTCTTGATGAAGAAGGGATCTCACATGAGTTCTCGGCTACATACACACGTCAAGAAAATGGAGTTGTTGAGAGGAAGAACCGGACACTCATCACAATAGCAAGAATGATGCTCAATGAATACAAGACGCCAAAACAGTTTTGGGTGGAAGCGGTTGAGACAGCTTGTCATGCAACAAATTGCTTGTATCTTCACAAGCTACTCTGCAAGATGGCATACGAGCTCCTCACCGGTAACAAACCCCAAGTTGGATACTTTTGAGTATTTGGCTCCAAGTGCTACATTCTTGATAAGCATCATCATTCTAAATTTGCTCCCAAATCTCATGAAGGTTTCCTACTTGGTTATGGCTCAAACTCTCACACTTACCGTGTCAACAACAATTTCACCCAAAAGGTTGAAGAGACGGTAGATGTGAAGTTTGATGAATCTAACGGCTCGCAAGTAGAGCAATTGCCAATTGATGTAGGTGACAAAGACCCTTCAGAAGCAATCCAAGACTTGTCTATTGGCAAGATTCGTCCCACGGAGGTGAAGGAGAGTACCTCGTCTATCCAAGTGGAAGCTTCTACCTCACAACAAGGTGAACCAAGAGTTGATATGGAAGCATTCACAAGTGGGACACACCAAGACAAAGAAAATGAGGAAGTACACCAAGATGAACCTCATCAACCTCCTTCACCACCATGACAAGAGAACGACAACGTCAACAATGAAGAAGGCCAAGAAGAATAACAAGATGAAGAAGATGTTCCACCCCAACCAAAACAAAAGCTCTCACGAGTTCGAGCGAGAGTCGCCAAAGACCATCCCGTCGAGCAAATCTACAATGATATCCAAACCGGGAGAATCACTCGCTCTAAATCTCGTTTGGCTAATTTCTGTGAACATTATTCATTCATCTCTAGCATTGAACCCATGAAGGTTGAAGAAGCATTGGAAAATCTGGATTGGATAAATGCCATGCATGAAGAACTACACAACTTTGAGAGAAACCAAGTGTGGACATTGGTCAAGAAGCCCGACAACAACCACAACATCATCGGTACCAAATGGGTGTTTCGCAACAAGCAAGATGAATATGTACAAGTAGTTTGCAACAAAGCACGTCTCGTCGCCCAAGGCTACACTCAAGTCGAAGGTATGGACTATGGTGAGACATATGCCCCCGTTGCTAGACTTGAGTCGATTCGCATCTTACTTGCCTATGCTAATCACCATGATATCACATTATACCAAATAGACATTAAAAGTGCTTTTCTAAATGGTGAAATTGAGGAGGAATCCTATATATCTAAGAGACTCATCCCCACTATCTATTTATCTTGACATGCAGCCTATCCACCTCATCATGTTGCCACATCATCATTTTTCCAGTGGCCCCGCTTTTTTTTGTCGGAAAATCTTTGACCTACGTAAGACTTTTACGTCCCATCCCCTTCCTCTGCCTAATTTCAGTTATGATCTGAGCGACCGAATAGGCAGTGCTCCACCAAAGCATCACTCGACTCTCTCCTCCATTCTACTCCATAAATCTAGCTTCTCTCCCTTGAACTTCCCAAAGCTAACATCAACTGATAGGTAATCTCAGCGTGAAGTCAACTCCCACGCAAAACAACCGTCTTCCTCACCTCTGACGCCTCTTCAGGGTGCTTGGACGTGGGATGGGCAACGGTTCCGTTGCTGCCCACTCAGATCATCGAGCCCATCCAAAATCAGCCAGTGCATGTCGTAGCTCTACTCGACTGCTCCAGATGTCCTTGGGCACGCACGCCGGGTCGTCTTCTCCGCTGTCTTTCTGTGAGCTGGGAGACGGGCCAGGCGATGTTTTGTTTCCAGCCACTAAGAATCACAGATGATCGAGGAAGGCACAACTGATGAGGCCTATGCGGTGGCATTGCTCTGTCTTGGGTGCGACGTTGATGGCCACGAGCGGCGGGGAATCCCAGTTGATCAGCAAAGAGGACCTCTCATTATGGCCGCTAATGAAGACATAAGTGCATACAGGATTCCAAAGGAACAGGAACTTAATACATCAATAGGTAATAAATCTTTTCCAGTTGTTTCCATCCTACCCTCATCTAAAACCATTGTACACCAGTAATTAATCCTCTCCAACTCATTCGTTTCAGCTTCTGCCTCACCCTGCCCTTAAATTAAGTCACTAGAAGGAGAAGCTACCATCGTTAGGGAGTAGGGACGCCTGTACCTCGCCCCTTGCTGGCAATTCACGGTTATAATATAAACATGTCTGTTTTTTGATCATCATCAAATGCACGCGCCTGCTCATATTGTGATCTCTTTCATGGGCGTGCACTCTGCTAAAGCTTGCTGCTCCATGTTTCAACCTCCCCAGATTTTGCTTAACCCTGAACTTATTGCTTATTGCTTTAAATTTGTCTGATTGTGCTCTATCTCAAAAGGGCCTTCAGGTTTTGTTGGAAAGGGCACCTCCGATTCGTTTCTTCAGATCACATGCTACTCGCATTGGTACACAAACTTTCATGTCTTAATTTTCTTATTTACATAGGATGAGCAGATGCATCTTCTATTTTGTTAATTATGATGTTTGCAAGAAGCTTCCATCTTTGAATCTAATTAGTTACACTAGAAGAGCATGGACCATCTATTTATTTCCATGTGTAGATAGCATCAAGAGCATAGGAATTTTCTCACCAGATTCTTCTGTGCAATTATGTGCTCAATCATATTATCTACTCCCTCCATTCCTAAACCTTTCCATGTGTAGATAGTATAGGAATTTGCTGCACGGATTCTTCCATGATAGCTATAAACCAATACAATAATGCATGCTTCCTTTTAAGGCGGTTTACATTTGTACTATTTGCAAACATGGATATCTAGACTTGAAACTATTCGAGCTATCCCGATGATAGGCACTCAGTCTCATGTTCTGCTTTTCATAGCTACCACGCATAACTATACAAGTTTAACCTTTGTAATACCAATTCAGCATATGCAGGGCATTGCCAACCATGTATGCAAACTTTTCATGAACTATAGTGGCTACTTACTATACTGTTGGCTCTCATTTCATGTTGATGCAGTACTTGTATCTGCATGAATAAAAAGCCATCTCCTTTGAATAGATTATGTTTGCTTCTTTACCATGCATGCAGTGTCCCTAATGGTAGACTACTTATCTATCTATATGGTGACCGCTTTGATCAATATTAGTCGCACTAATGGTAGGCTCTGCAACTGCAATCAGAATAATTGTATCCATAAGGTGACCATTTGGTTATGTTTGCAATCAGAATAATTGCATCGATATGGTGCCCATTTGGTTATGTTTTCTTTCATACCATGTCGTGAAATTCAAAAATATTTAAGTCCTGAATGATAACCAATTTTCTACCTATATCCATGGCATAAAATACTATTCTTATAGTTCTAAATGGTAACCATTTCCTACCTACTAGATTCATTACACTAATTTTCGGCATAAGCATGTGTCATGATTTATCTTATTCTCTCTGCAATTCTCCTATTTAACGTTACAAATTCCCGCAACAACATGCGGGCTGTCATCTAGTTTTACGTTAAACAACATCCCATCTTTGTTAATCCTAAGAAACCCAATCATGTTTACAAACTTCACAAAGCTCTTTATGGTCTTAAACAAGCTCCTAGAGCATGGTATAAATGCTTGACCAAGTTCTTTATTGAAAAAGGCTTTGAGATTGGAAAAATTGATTCCACTCTTTTCACTAAAAGGGTTAATGGAGAATTATTTGTGTGTCAAATTTATGTTGATGATATTATATTTGATTCAACTAACCCTCATTTTAGTGAGAAGTTTGGAAAGCTTATGTCGGAGAAGTTTGAGATGTCTATGATGAGTGAACTCAAGTTCTTTCTTGGTTTGCAAATCAAGCAAACTAAGGAAGGTACCTTTGTCTCTCAAACAAAGTACAACAAGGACTTATTCAAGAAGTTCAATATGCAAGAATGCAAAGGTATGAGAACACCCATGCCTACTAGTGGGCATCTTGACTTGACTAAAGATGGTGAACCCGTTGATCAAAAAGTTTACCGCTCTATGATTGGTTATTTGTTATATCTATGTGTCTCTCGTCCCGATATCATGCTAAGTGTATGCATGTGTGCACGATATCAAGCGGCCCCCAAAGAATGTCATCTTAAGGTTGTGAAAAGGATAGTGAGATACATAATACATACACCAAATTTTGGCATTTGGTATCCTAAGAGGTCGTCTTTTGATCTTGTTGGCTACTCTGATTCGGACTATGTCGGTGACAAGGTTGATAGAAAGTCCACTTCGGGTACTTGTCAATTTCTTGGTAGATCTCTTGTGTCTTGTTCCTCCAAGAAACTAAACTCGGTATCCTTATCCACCGCCGAAGCGGAAAACATTGCCGCTGGTTCATGTTGTGCTCAATTACTTTGGATGACCCAAACTCTTAAAGATTATGGGATATATGTGAAACATGTTCCATTGCTTTGTGACAATGAAAGTGCTATTAAGATTGCTCACAATCCCGTGCAACATTCTCGAACTAAGCATATTGAAGTTTGTCATCATTTTATTCGAGATCATGTTGCTAACAGTGATATCAACCTTAAACATATTCGTACCGACAAGCAATTGGAGGATATATTCACTAAACCACTTGATGAGAAAGTGTTTTTCAGGTTGAGAGGTGAATTGAACATCATTGATGCTTCAAACTTGGAGTAGGAACTCCATCTGGATACATGCAAGACATAAGCCTATGACTAATCCTTGATATTTCCCTTATGATGATAATCACATATCTTGGATATATTTGCACCCTTGCAAGTCATCTAACCCTTGTAGATACTTGGATGGATCTAAATCTATGAGATTGCAACTCACTCACATCTTGAGCAATCTCTACATCACCATATCTCTACATTTCGATGGTTGAAGACAAGGAAGCATGAAACCCTTCAAATATATCCTTTGACAAATTCCTACATCAAATTTCATGATTGTCATTTTGGATGCACAAGTGCTATTCCTTGCAAAACTAATTCATGTAGGTAGATGAACTACATCAACCTTGAGCATCCCACACAAGTTCAACTACATGATCAAGATCAACACCACCACCCAAGGTATGTTATTCCATCTTAGACAAGCTTTACCCCAAGACATGGGTCAAAGCAGCTCAACAAGATGTGAATACATCAAAATGCTTGAATGAAAAATGGCAACCCCATTTTGAGCTTAAACGATGAGTATGACCTATGATCAAGTGTCTTCACTTGACTCCTAAGTCAATATACTCTAACATAGGTGACTTTGTCGCCGACCAATTCTAGATGAAGTTCTCTAGTGTTTCTCCTTGTTCTTGCATTTGTCTCATGCATATTTATTTCCCTTTTTCAAAAAAAAGAAACTTCTTCATCTAGATTTCTTTTCTTTTATTTTTGTTCTGCATTTTCCTACATCCAATTCATTGCAAATCCTTTAGACAATTCCTTGCAAATCCTCGTGAGATCTTATTTTCCTAGTGAGCTGAGGTGACAAGTGCTTTTTCTCTGTACTGAACTCGGACACACTAGTTTGTATGTTTCGGTCAAACCGAATTATCTCGGTGCCACCGAAGATAACAACTCGGTGTTACCAATTTCACATGCTGAGGAGACACTTTGTCATTTGCATCCTGCATTTTTCTCTAGCTCCACTCGATGATTCTTATCCTCTACCAGCACCATATTTTTCACTGCTACTTTTCTATGTGACTCAAGGACCAAACCTGTTTTTCATACTCCAGAAGTTTCCTTCTTGCAAATTGATGTCAGAGGAGGAGAGAGAGCTCACATCGAAGCTTAATCATATCAAAAGGGGGGAAAAGAGATAAATTATCACATCATAGAGAGACCCTAGATGCTTGGTATTCAAAGAGGAGAGAAGTTACATGTGTTTAGAGGGGAAAGACATGTTCATATTGTTTGTGCGTTTGCTTTGCTCTGATTTTCTTTTCCTTATCTTCTCCCAGTATCCCACATAAGATTCAGGGGGAGCAAGACATCTAAGGGAGGGAAATTTTTGAATTCATTACACATCTTTACCTTTGGGGACATGTCTACACTCAAATAGAGTACCTAGTACTCTCCCTATACATGTCATCCCAACCTTGGTACTCTTGTGGTTAGCTGCTCTTGCTCTGTTTAGCAGATGTTTCTGTGTTATCTAACCTTGTTTACTCAGGTTCATCTCTTCCAAAGCTAGATCAAGACCACAAGGTAAGTATATGCATCACACTCACGTGCATGAGGATCTCTTGCTGATGTACATATTGTTTGCAAGAAGGACTCATGAGCATGAAGGTACATTTCCTATATTCACACCATTTGCTCTGATACATATAGCCAAGATACATGTAACTCATTGCTTGCTCTCTCATGATTATGCACTCACATGATCTTATGTTCCATATTTACATGATTGCATACATGTATGGGGAGCCTATGCATGTTACATGTCTTTCCAAAGCTTTACTTGCCTTTCTCAAATCTTTATCTAAAGCTTTGATGTATGTTGTCATCAATTACCAAAAAGGGGGAGATTGAAAGCACAAGTGATCCCTGGGTGATTTTGGTAATTAATGTCAACATATCTCTTGTTGGACTAATACTTTTATCTAGTATATTTCAGATATGTCCGGCAGTGGAGTGGCATGGACAAGAGGATGTGGAACCCCTTCAAGATGCTAAGGACAAAGGATTGGCTCAAGCTCAAAGCTCAGGACTCTACATTTTCTATTTCAGTGATCCAACATCACATTGAGTCCATAGGAAAGCCAATACTATTAAAAGGGGATGAGGTGTTGCTTAATGGCTTGCTTGCTCAATGTGCTTAGTGATATGCTCCAAAGCCCTCAACCACTTTCTCATATCCACATATGTCCAAAACGAAAAGTCAAACTCGGCCCCACCGATTTGATCAATTCGGTGCCACTGAGTTCATTTGACATAGCGAGTGCCAGAAACCCTAATCAATTCGGTCTCACTGATGGGATCTCGGTCTCATCGAGATGGGCTTGCAATCTCTCTGTTGCCTATTGCAATATTTTCGGTCCCACCGAGAAGATGTAATCGGTCACACCGAGTTTGCCTGACCAACTCTATGTTTTGCTAATTACCAAATTGGTCCCACCGAGTTGTGTAATCGGTCAAACTGAGATGAGGTTTTACCCTAACCCTTGCACATCGGTCCCACCGAGTTGATCATGTCGGTCCCACCGAAATGCCTAATAGTCACATTATGAACTAAATTGGTCTGACCGAGTTTTATGATTCGGTCCCACCGAGTTTGGTAATTTGTGTGTAATGGTTAGACTTTGTGTGGAGGCTATATATACCCCTCACCCTCTCCTCATTTGTGAGGAAAGCCATCAGAACATGCCTACATTTCCAACATTCATTTTTTGAGAGAGAACCACCTACTCATGTGTTGAGGCCAAGATCGGCCAAGATATTCCAATCCTACCATATGAATCTTGATCTCTAGCCTTCCCCAAGTTGCTTTCCACTCAAATCATCTTTCCACCAAATCAATTCCTATGAGAGAGAGAGTTGCGTGTTTGGGAGACTATCATTTGAAGCACAAGAGCAAGGAGTTCATCAACAACACACCATCTATTACCCTTTGGAGAGTGGTGTCTCCTAGATTGGTTAGGTGTCACTTGGGAGCCTCCGTCAAGATTGTGGAGTTGAACCAAGGAGTTTGTACGGGCAAGAAGATCACCTACTTCGTGAAGATCTACCCTAGTGAGGCAAGTCCTTCATGGTCGATGGCCATGGTGGGATAGAAAAGGTTGCTTCTTCATGAACCCTTCATGGGTGGAGCCCTCCGTGGACTCGCGCAACCGTTACCCTTTGTGGGTTGAAGTCTCCATCAAAGTGGATGTACGATAGCACCATCTATCGGAACCACGCCAAAAATCTCCGTGTCTCCAATTGTGTTTGCACACTCCAATCCCATCCCTTTTACTTTCTCACAAGTTGCATGCTTTACTTTCTGCTGCTCATATACTCTTTGCATGCTTGCTTGATATGTATTGTGAATGGTTAAACTTGTGCTTAAACTCCACCTCAACTTGAAAAACTTAAAAACTGTCAACTTTGTGTGTTAAGGGTCTATTCACCCCCCTCTAGACACCTCTTCTCGATCTTTTCACATAGTCACGAGTATGACCTTCCATCTTAGATATGGTTTCTTCATGAGCCTTGATTATGTCATTGGCTTCACCAAGTTGTTCCAAGAGAGCAACAAAGTGCTTCTTGGATTTTCCCTTGAGCTTACTCATGAAAGACTCAAATTCATTTACTTCATCATTAGACCTCTCACTTTGATCAATGCAGTCTGTCAAGGAAGGATTAGTAATGATGGTGGTTTTGATGTTGGGGGTTACCTTGTTGGTGGCTTTAGCCATGAGGCACTTGGCGGTGATGTTCTCGTTGGGTGAATCGAAGAGAGACACCCGTGGAGTTGTGGCAATGGCAACGGAGGCCATGGCCATGGCTTCACTATCTACATCATCATCATCATCCTCATTGTATTCTTCTTGTGCCACCAACCCTTTGGTCGGAGTCTTCTTGGTGAAGTTGTTCTTGTTGGGCAAGGACTTGGCTTTGTCTTTTCGGATGAGGTTGCCACCATTGTATTCCTGCTTCTCGTAAGGGCACTCCACAACAAAATGGCTCACATTGCCACAATTGTAACATGTTATCACACGTTGCTTGCCCTTGAAGCCACTTGAGTTATTCTTGTTGAAGTTGGGCCTTGTGTTCTTCTTGCTCCAAAATTTCCTTGAAGCAAGAGCCATGTGCTCATGGTAATCATATTTCATATCTTCGGGGTTGCTCTCCTCATCTTCCTCTTCCTCCTCTTCTTCCACACTAACCTTTGCCTTCAAGGCAAGGTTGGGCTTCTTTGCTCTTTGAGAATGCAACACCACATTGTAGGCGGTCTTGTCCAAGATCCTCATTGCCACAAACTCATCCAACACTTCACTTGAGGACATGGTGTGGAAGTTTGTCCTTTGACGGATGACGGAGGACATGGCCTTGAGGAACTTGTGCTTGATCCAATTGTCATATGTATCCTTTCTCCCATGATCTCAAAGTGAGACTGCGAGAGTAGTTAATTTCCGGTAAAGCTCACGAGGTTCTTCATCTTCATTCATTGCAAACTCATCGACTTCATCTTGCACCACTTCATAGTTGGAGTGTTGAATGTTTGCGCTTCCCTTGTAGAGGGAAACAACATGGTGCCATGCTTCCTTGGCCATGGTGAAGGGTCGGAGATGCGCAATGTCTTCGGGAGGAATTGCATCTTGGATGATGAAGAGAGCATTCTTGTTGAATTGATTATCCGCGGCTTCTCTAGGGTTGAAGTTGCTTCGGTCATGCGGATAGAAACCTTCCTCAATGATTCTCCAAAGATTAGTATTAACATGATTTAAATGACGTTTAAAGCGATAAACCCAAGAGTCAAAATCTTCATTCTTCACAATCTTGGGAGGATAACCCGCATGATTTAAATGAGTGGAGGGAACCGGTCCTCCATAAGTAAGAGGTGGTTCAACATGAGCATAGATGCCATTTCCACTTTTACCACTAGGCAAAGGAACTTTATCACTAGAAGCTTCCCCCTTATCGGAGTTGTCATCTGCCACCTTGTTAGTGGGAACGACCACTTCCAAAGGTGCGGTGGATAATTTAAGACCATCAAGGAACTCTTTGAACATGCCTTTGACCTTGGTCGTCATGGAGGTTTTCAATGGGTCCAAAGACACATTGAATTTCTCACGTGAGACCGGGGATCCCCCATCGGCCATAGACGAAGAAGGATTCACACCGGGGTGCTCCTTCTCACCATCTATAGTGTCAACCATACTCTTAGGACGGTAAATCCCTTAATAAAGAGATGATACTCTGATACCAATTGAAAGGATCGATATAGTTGACTAGAGGGGGTGAATAGGCAACTAACTATTTTTAGCTTTTCTTTACCAAATTAAACTTTGCATCAAAGTAGGTTGTCTAGATATACAACTAGGTGAGCAACCTATATGATGCAACAACAATAAGCACACAAGCAAGTAAAGGATATAACACAATATAGCTTGCACAAGTAAAGGAGAGAGATAACCAAAAGTAGAACCGATGGAGACGAGGATGTGTGTTACCGAAGTTCCTTCCTTTTGAGGGGAAGTACGTCTCCGTTGGAGCGACGTGGAGGCACAATGCTCACCAAGAAGCCACTAGGGCCAGTGTATTCTCCTCACGCCCTCACACAATGCGAGATGCCGTGACTCCACTATTGGTGCCCTTGGAGGCGGCGACCGAACCTTTACAAACAAGGTTGGGGCAATCTCCACAACTTAATTGGAGGCTCCCAACGACACCACAATGCTTCACCACAATGGACTATGGCTCCGCGATTACCTCAACCGTCTAGGTTGCTCAAACACCCAAGAGTAACAAGATCCACAAGGGATTAGTGGGGGGAATCAAATTTCTCTTGGTGGAAGTGTAGATCGGGGCCTTCTCAACCAATCCCAAGAGAATCAACAAGTTTGATTGGCTAGGGAGAGAGATCAGGCGAAAATGGAGCTTGGAGCATCAATGGAGCTTGGGGGAAGAGGTAAGTCAACTTTGGAGAAGAAGACCTCCTTTTATAGAGGGGGAAACAATTCAAGCGTTAGCCCCCAAATCAGCCCCGCAGAGGGCGGTACTACCGCAGTGGGCAGCGGTACTACCGCTGGGACCAACGGTACTACCGCTCCACCTCATGGTACTGCCGTGCAGACTGAGAGGGCTAGAGGCTGAGCAGGAATCAGACCCAGGGCGGTACTACTTGCGGTGGTAGGGCGGTACTACCACTTACGAGTGGTACTACCGCTTCTACTGCCACTGCCAGTGCCGCACAACCCGACACGAGAGGCGACGCCCTCGAGTCGAGGCGGTAGGAGACCAGTACCGCAGCGGTACTACGGCTGAGGACCCCCAGGCGGTACTACCACTGCATAGCGGTACTGCCGCCTGTGGTTCTTGAGCGGTACTACCGATGGGGTTCATGGTACTACCGCTGGGACCAAAACACACTCAGGGAAGCAAAGAGGAAACTCCATCGAAGCGGGAAGGCTCTGTGGGTGCAAACAGGATGTGTACGTGTTGATTCAACCCTAGCCTTACCAATGTGGACCCCCTCTTGATAGTACGGTGGCTCCTACGAAACAAGTCCACCAAAATGGAAACGAAAGAGCTACACCGTCTTTGATTAAGACTCCGAGGGGAAGGAATCGTCTCGTGCCAAAGGTCGAACCTTTGAAATGCTCAATGCACATGATTAGTCTGCAAATGCGTTGTCATACTACATAGACAGAGAGATATGCCTTAACACTCTGTTTGAGAGATAAAGGTTGCCTCCTTAGTTTGCTTGATTTGTAAACCAAGAAAGAACTTGAGTTCACTCATCATAGACATCTCAAACTTCTCCGACATAAGCTTCCCAGACTTCTCACTAAAATGAGGGTTAGTTGATCGAAATATGATATCATCAACATAAATTTGGCACACAAATAATTCTCCATTAACCCTTTTAGTAAAGAGTGTAGAATCAATTTTTCCAATTTCAAACCCTTTATCAAGAAGAAACGTAGTCAAGCATTTATACCAAGCTCTAGGAGCTTCCTTAAGACCATAAAGAGCTTTGTGAAGTTTGTAAACATGGTCGGGTTTCTTAGGATTAACAAAGCCTAGAGGTTGTTTAACATAAACTTCCTCCTCAATTTCACGATTAAGAAAAGCACTTTTGATGTCCATTTGATATAAGGTAATGTCATGATGATTGGCATAAGCAAGTAAGATGCGAATGGACTCAAGTCCAGCAATGGGGGCATAAGTCTCACCATAGTCCATACCTTCCACTTGAGTGTAGCCTTGAGCAACGAGACGAGCCTTGTTGCGTACAACTTTTCCATCTTCATCTTGCTTATTCCGAAACACCCATTTGGTTCCAATGACATTGTGCTTCTCATCGGGCTTCTCAACCAATGTACACAGTTGGTTCCTCTCAAAGTTGTGTAGTTCTTCGTGCATGGCATTTATCCAATCTGGGTCTTCCTCTCAATAACTCCATTTTGTTGAGGTGTATACATAGCCGAGAACTCATGTGAGATCCCTTATTCGTCAAGAAAGGTGTCCACATTGGCATTCTTGAACTCCGTTCTGTTGTCGCTGCGAACCTTTTTGATCTTCACTTCAAATTGATTTTGGGCCTTCCTAGCAAAGTTTTTGAAGATCTTTTGGACCTACAATTTATCATCAAGAAAGAACACCCACGTAAATCTTGAAAAATCATCTACAATGACTAGTCCAAACGAGTTACCACCGAGACTCTTGTAGGCGTTGGGACCAAAGAGATCCATGTGAAGTAGCTCGAGCGGTCTTCTCGTGGTCATGATGTTCTTTACGGGGTGGCTTCCTCCAACCTATTTTCCAGCTTGGCGAGCGATGCTATCCTTATAAAAATGACAACTTTAACACCAAGGATATGATCACCTTTAATAAGCTTGTCAAGGTTTCGCATGCCCACATGACCTAACCGTCTATGCCACAACCAGCCTTTGGAATATTTTGCAATTAAGCAAGTTCTAGGTTGAGCCTTTTTAGTGAAGTCAACAATGTATAGATCACCTCTACGTATTCCGGTAAAGACCATTTTATGATTATCTCTTCGAAACACTTGGCAATCTATTTCCGTATATAGGACATTGAATCCAAAGTCAGCTAGTCTAGATATAGAAAGTAGATTATAGCCAAGAGATTCAACGAGCATAACATTTTGTATGGAGCTGTCATGTGAGATGGCCACCTTACCGAGGCCAACCACCTTACCCTTTGAGTTATCACCGAAAGTGACATACTTTCGAGGGCCATCGTTTTCAGCAAGCTCATGAAACATATCTTTATCTCCGGTCATGTGATCGGTACATCCACTATCAAGGACCCATTCCTTTCCTCCAACCATGTAGCCACGAAGGTTAGCCATATGACCAAAGTGTCTCATAGACTTTTCAAGATCAAGGTCAATATCATCATCCTCATCATAGTATCCATGTTCAACATCATCTTGCAAATGATCATTTCCTAGAGAGAGTAATTCATTAGATATATGATTTTGACAATGTTCATCTCTATGAATTCTAATAGCTTCGGAAATAATATTGCTAATGATTCCAACATCTCCTTTGGCACGCATAAGATTGGTAACCTCAAATAAACAATCTCCAAACTTAGGATCACTAGGATTCATCTTATTCAAAGCAATAGACTTATGAAGAATCTCATCTAAGTTTTTCAAGGAATAGTCCGACAATTGTTCTTCAAGGAATCTCCATATAGTATAAGCACAATCAAGAGTTGGCAAGAGACCAATCAAGTTTCTAGGCAAGCCTCTAGTGATAAGATTGATAGTTTTAAGATTGCGAATCATGTCAAGAGACACATCATGAGTAGGATTCAAGGGATCAACAAGGGGTTCACAAGGAGTAGTAATGTACTTGTTCAAGTGATATTCATGAAAAAATCCAAGCATCTCATTTTTCCACTCACTAAAGAACTCTCCACAAGTATAGGCACTCTACATCGAAGACTCCCCAACGTAGACTCATCCATCTTCCTCCAGTGATGATTAAACAAAAGCAATGTATACCAAAGCTCTGACACCAATTGAAAGTATCAAGAAGAGGTGTCTAGAGGGGGGGTGATTAGACCCTCAACAAACAAAGTTGGCAGTTTTTAAGTTTTTCAAGTTCAGGTGGTAGATTAACACAATTTCAAGCATACACAATACAAAGCAAGCAAAGAGTATATGAGCAGCGGAAAGTAAAGCATGCAATTTGCAAGAAAGTAAAGGGATGGGATTGGAGTATGCAAAGGAAATTGGAGATACGGAGATTTTTGGTGTGGTTCTCATAGGTGGTGCTATCGTACATCCACGTTGATGGAGACTTCAACCCACAAAGGGTAATGGTTGCGCGAGTCCACAGAGGACTCCACCCACGAAGGGTCCATGAAGAAGCAACCTTGTCTATCCCTCCATGGCCATCGCCCACGAAGGACTTGCCTCACTAGGGTAGATCTTCATGAAGTAGGCGATCTCCTTGCCCTTACAAACTCCTTGGTTCAACTCCACAATCTTGACGGAGGCTCCCAAGTGACACCTAACCAATCTAGGAGACACCACTCTCCAAAAGGTAATAGATGGTGTGTTGATAATGAACTCCTTGCTATTGTGCTTCAAATGATAGTCTCCCCAACACTCAACTCTCTCTCACAGATTTGGCTATGGTGGAAAGATAATTTGAGTGGAAGGCGACTTGGGGAAGGCTAGAGATCAAGATTCTTGTGGTTGGATTGGAATATCTTGGTCTCAACACATGAGTAGGTGGTTCTCTCTCAGAAAATGAATGTTGGAAGTGTAGGCACGTTCTGATGGCTCTCCTCACGAATGAAGAGTGGGTGGAGTGGTATATATAGCCTCCACACAAAATCTAGCCATTGCACACAGATTCCAAACTCGGTGGGACCGAATCATAAAACTCAGTCAGACTGATTCAGGTCAAAATGTGAATGTTAGAGTTTTCGGTGGGACCGACAAGGTCATCTCGGTGAGACGGATGTGCAGGCGTTAGGGTAAAACCTCAACTCGGTTTGACCGATTACACAAACTCGATGGGACCGATTTTGGTAATAAGCAAACATATGATTGGTCAAGCAGACTCGGTGGGATCGACTGAACAAACTCGGTTAGACCGAAAATGTTACAATAGATCGTAGAGAATTTGCAAGCCCATCTTGGTGAGACCGAGATCCCATCAGTGAGGCCGAAGTGACTAGGATTTGGCAATGGCTGGATTAGATGAAACTGGGTGGCGCCGGATAGACAAAATCGGTGGGGCCGAGTTTGACATTTAGGTTTAGGACATATGTGGATGTGAGAAAGTGGCTGAGGGTTTTGGAGCATAACACTAAGCACTTTGAGCAACCAAGCCATTAAGAAACACCTCATCCCCTTTTAATAGTATTGGCTTTTCTATGGACTCAATGTGATCTAGGACCACTAAAATGAAAATGTAGAGTCTTGAGATTGTTGCCAATATGTGTCCTTAGCATTTTGAAGGCATTCCATATCCTCTTGTCCATGTCCATGCCACTCCAATGTTGAACTTATCTGAAATACACTAGGTAGAAATATTAGTCCAACAAGAGATATGTTGACATGAATTACCAAAATCACCCAGGGAGCACTTGTGCTTTCACAGTGGCACCCCGAGGACCCTCCTCAGTACACCGGAGAGGACCACTTTGATCCATGGGCATAGACCAACTTGGGCCAAAAGCCTAAGCTTGGGGGAGTACATATTTCTCACCGATATTACATTCATGTTCACTCACTAGTTGTCGGTGTTCATACTTTTTCATTGTACTATCCATGCTAGTTTTTTTTCCTTTCTTGTTTTTTTCTTGTGTGTTTGAAAAACTTTAAGAAAAAACAAAAAATTAGTTGTAGTTTTTAGCTAGCTTACTTTCCATGCTTGTAGCAGTAGTAACTAAAAGAAAAACCCAAAAAGATTCCTCATTCTTCTTTTGTTGTTGGGAGCTTTCTCGTGTAAATAGCTTTTCTCATTCTTTGAAATTATTTTCTTTTCTTTGGGGATCGAGAGGAGAAGACCATGATGAAAATGATGAGTGGCTCTCATATGCATTATTGTTGATCTAACAAAGAGCCCATATTACCTTGTCTTCTCCTTTGAATTAAATGTTTGCAGATTCCAGCTTAGCCCAATGCACGTGCACTATTATTCTTATCCACACCGTTCGCTCGTGCAAGTGAAAGGCAATAATGACGATATATGATGAAATGATTGAGATGAGAAAAGCTGGTATGAACTCGACCTATCCTGTTTTTGTAAATATGATTAGTTCATCATTCCTGATTCAGCCCATTATGAACGAAACATGTTTGCAATGACAATTAGATATTATAGTTATTCATGCCATGCTTAATTAGCTAGGAGTTTGTAATGGTTTACCTTGCGTGTCAACGTGCTATTTAAAATGGTTGTGATGTGGTATGATAGGGTGGTATCCTCCTTTGAATGATTCGAGTGGTTTGACTTGGCACATGTTCACGCATGTAGTTGAAACACAATCAACATAGCCTCCACGATATTTATGTTCATGGTGGTTTATATCCTACTCATGCTTGCACTCGTTGTTGGTTAATTCTAATGCATGTTCATGACTGTTGTCGCTCTCTAGTTGGTCGCTTCCCAGTCTCTTTCTAGCCTTCGCTTGTACTAAGCGGGAATACTACTTGTGCATCCACTTCCATAAACCCCAAAGTTGTTCCATATGAGTCCACCATACCTACCTATATGTGGTATTGAAAGGATCGAGAAGAGGTGTCTAGAGGGGGTGAATAGACTCTCAACAAAGAAAAGTAGCAATTTTTAAGTTCTTCAAGTTGAGGTGGAGTTTAGGAACAAGTTTAACCATTCACAATACATATCAATCAAGCATGCAAAGAGTATATGAGCAGCGGAAAGTAAAGCATGCAACTTGCAAGAAATTAAAGGGATGGGATTGGAGTGTGCAAACGCAATTGGAGACATCGAGATTTTTGGTGTGGTTTCGATAAGTGGTGCTATCCTACATCCATGTTGATGGAAACTTCAAGCCACGAAGGGTAACGGTTGCGCGAGTCCACGGAGGGCTCCACCCACGAAGGGTCCACGAAGAAGCAACCTTGTCTATCCCACCATGGCCATCGCCCATGAAGGACTTGCCTCACTAGGGTAGATCTTCACGAAGTAAGCGATCTCCTTGCCCGTACAAACTCCTTGGTTCAACTCCACAATCTTGACGGAGGCTCCCAAGTGACACCTAACCAATCTAGGAGACACCACTCTCCAAAAGGTAATAGATGGTGTGTTGATGCTGAACCCCTTGCTCTTGTGCTTCAAAATATAGTCTCCCTAACACTCAACTCTCTCTCTCTCTCATAGGATTGGATTTGCTGGAAAGATGATTTGAGTGGAAATCAACTTGGGGAAGGCTAGAGATCAAGATTCATATGGTAGGATTGGAATATCTTGGCCTCAACACATGAGTAGGTGGTTCTCTCTCAGAAAAATGAATCCTAGAAGTGTAGGCATGTTCTGATGGCTTTCCTCATGAATGAAGAGAGGGTGGAGGGGTATATATAGCGTCCACACAAAATTTAACCGTTACACACAATTTACCAAACTCGGTGGGACCGAATCAGAAAACTCGGTCAGACCGATTTAGTTCATAATGTGACCATTAGGCATTTTGGTGGGACCGATATGATCAACTCGGTAGGACCGATGTGCAAGGGTTAGGGTAAAACATTATCTCGGTTTGACCGATTACACAAACTCGGTTAGACCGATTTTGGTAATAAGTGAAACAGAGAGTTTGTCAAGCAAACTCCATGGGACTGATTGCATATTCTCGGTGAGACTGAAATTATTGCAATAGGCAATAGAGAGTTTGCAAGCCCATCTCGGTGAGACTGAGATCCCATCGGCGAGACCAAATTGATTAGGGTTTCTGGCAATGGCTATGTCAAATGAACTCGGTGGCGCTGGATAGATCAAATCGGTGGGGCCGAGTTTGACTTTTGGTTTGAGACATATGTGGATATGAGAAAGTGGTTGAGGGCTTTGGAGCATATCACTAAGCACTTTGAGCAAGCAAGCCATTAAGCAACACCTCATCCTCTTTTAATAGTATTGGCTTTCCTATGGACTCAATGTGACCTTTGATCACTAAAATAGAAAATATAGAGTCCCGAGCTTTGAGCTTGAGCCAATCCTTTGTCCTTAGCATCTTGAAAGGGTTCCACATCCTCTTGTCCATGCCACTCCACTGTCGGACATATCTAAAATATACTAGATAAAAGTATTAGTCCAACAAGAGATATGTTGACATTAATTACCAAAATCACCCAGGGAGCACTTGTGCTTTCAATCTCCTCCTTTTTGGTAATTGATGACAACATACATCAAAGCTTTAGATAAAGATATAGAGAAAGGCAAGTAAAGCTTTGGAAGGACATGTAACATGCATAGGCTCCCCCTACATGTATGCAATCATGTAAATATGGAACATAAGATCATGTGAGTGCATAATCATGGCAGAGCAAGCAATGAGTTACATGTATCTTGGATATATGCATCAGAGCAAATGATGTGAAAATAGGAAATGTACCTTCATGCTCATGAGTCCTTCTTGCAGACAGTATGTACATCAGCAAGAGATCCTCATGCACATGAGTGTGATGCATATACTTACCTTGTGGTCTTGAGCTAGCTTTGGAAGAGATGAACCTGAGTAAACAAGGTTAGACAACACAGAAACATCTACTAAACAGAGCAAGAGCAGCAAACTGCAAGAGTACCAAGATTGGGATGACATGTAGAGAGTGAGTACTAGGTACTCTATTTGAGTGTAGGCATGTCCCAAAAGGTAAAGATATGCAATGAATTCGAAGATTTCCTTCCCTTAGATGTCTTGCTCCCCCAGAATCTTACGTGGGATTCTGGGAGAAGATGAGGAATAGAAAATCAGAGCAAAGCAAACACACAAACAACACAAACAACATGAACATGTCTTTCCCCTCTAAAGACATATGACTTCTCTCCTCTTTGAATACCAAGAAACCGGGGTCTCTCTTTGATGTGATTATTTATCTATCTTTCCCCCTTTTGATATGATTAAGCTTTGATGTGAGCTCTCTCTCCCCCTTTGACATCAATTTCCAAGAAGGGTCTTTTGGAGTGTGAGTCAAAATAGGTTTGGTCCTTGAGTCACATAGCAAAGTAGCAGGGAAAAATAAGGTGTTGGTAGAGGAAACAAATCATCGAGTGGAGCTGGAACAAAAATGTGCAGGATGCAAATGACAAAGTGTCTCCTTATTTGAAATCGGTAACATTGAGTTGTTTTCTTCGGTGGCACCGAGGTGATTCGGTTTGACTGAAGGAGACAAACCTGTGTGTTCGAGTTCGGTATAGAGATAAAGCACTTGTCACCTCAGCTCACTAAGCAAATAAGATCTCACAAGGATTTGCAGGGAATTAAATAAAGGATTTGCAATGAATAGGATGCAGGGAATGCAGAACAGAAATAAAAGAAAAGAAATCTAGATGAAGGTTTTTTTAAAAGGGAAACAAATATGCATGAGACAAATGCAAGAACAAGGAGAAACACTAGAGAACTTCATCTAGAATTGGTCGGCACAAAGTCGCCTATGTTAGAGTATATTGACTTAGGAGTCAAGTGAAGACACTTGATCATAGGCCATACTCATCATTTTTAAGCTCAAAATGGGGTTGCCATTTTTCATTTAAGCATTTTGACGTGTTCACATCTTGTTGAGCTGCTTTGACCCATGTCTTGGGGTAAAGCTTCTCTAAGATGGAATAACATACCTTGGTTGGTGGTGTTGATCTTGATCATGTAGTTGAACTCGTGTGGGATGCTCAAGGTTGATGTAGTTCATTGGGAGCACCACTTGTAATTGAAGTTCATCTACCTACATGAATTAGTTTTGCAAGGAATATCACTTGTGCATCCAAATTGACAATCATGAAATTTGATATAGGAATTTGTCAAAGGATATATTTGATGGGTTTCAGGCTTCCTTGTCTTCAACCACCATAATGTAGAGACTTGGTGATGTAGACAATGCTCAAGATGTGAGTGAGTTGCAATCTCATAGATTTAGATCCATCCATGTACCTACAAGCGTTAGATAACATGCAGTTCATAAGGCGTCATCTCAACGGATTTCGATGGTGCCCTATTTAAAGTGAATGCAGCTGTCTCTAATGCATAACCCCAAAACGATAGTGGTAAATCGGTAACATACATCATAGATCGCACCATATCCAATAAAGTGCGGTTACGACGTTCGGACACACCATTACGCTGTGGTGTTCCATGTGGCGTGAGCTGTGAAACTATTCCACATTGTTTTTAAATGAAGGCCAAACTCGTAACCCAAATATTCTCCTCTATGATCAGATTGTAGAAACTTTATTTTCTTGTTACGATGATTCTCCACTTCACTCTGAAATTCTTTGAACTTTTCAAATGTTTCAGACTTGTGCTTCATTAAGTAGATATACCCATATCTGCTCAAATCATCTGTGAAGGTCAGAAAATAATGATACCCGCCGCGAGCATCAACACTCATTGGACCGCATACAATGGTATGTATTATTTCAAACAAGTCAGTAGCTCATTCCATTGTTCCGGAGAATGGAGTGTTAGTCATCTTGCCCAAAAGGCACGGTTCGCAAGCATCAAATGATTCATAATCAAGTGATTCCAAAATTCCATCTTTATGGAGTTTCTTCATGCACTTTACACCGATATGACCCAAACGGCAGTGCCACAAATAAGTTGCACTATCATTATCAACTTTGCACCTTTTGGCATCAATATTATGAATATGTGTATCACTACGATCGAGATCCAAAAAACTATTTTCATTGGGTGTATGACCATCGAAGGTTTTATTCATGTAAACAGAACAACAATTATTCTCTGACTTTAAATGAATAACCATATTGCAATAAACATGATCAAATCATATTCATGCTCAACGCAAACACTAAATAACATTTATTTAGGTTTAACACTAATCTCAAAAGTATAGGAAGTGTGCGATGATGATCATATCAATCTTGGAACCACTTCCAACACACATCGTCACCTCACCCTCAACTACTCTCTGTTTATTCTGTAACTCCTGTTTTGAGTTACTAATTTTAGCAACCGAACAAGTATCAAATACCCAGGGGCTACTATAAACACTAGTAAGGTACACATCAATAACATGTATATCAAATATACCCTTGTTCACTTTTCCATCCTTCTTATCCACCTAATATTCAGGGTATAACCTGAAAATGCTCGGATGCATGAGACAAACACGTATGCAAAATGAAATGCACATGATAACATGGCAATATGCAACACGCAAGCAAATGACATGGCAATGACGGCGAATAACTGGCAGACACCTGGCGCATCGACTCTGGGGCATTACAACACTCCTCCACTAACAAGAGATCTCGTCCCGTGATCTTAGGACCCAGACGGAAGGGAAAAGGGATGAGGTGAAACAAGAACTCAAGAGAAGAAGCAAGGAATCGAGAGCACTCGAGAGGAAGAGAGGAACGACGAGAATGACGAGAATCGAAAGCTCACGGAATCAGATAGACTATGAAACCACTCCGGTTAGAACGAGATAAGAAACGAATAAGACTGAAAGGATTTAGGCAGCACTCCGGCTGAAAATGGAAGGAATAGAACACGAGCTTGAGAGGATGGAATGATACTTGATGAAGACATGACACAAAACCTTCGGAAAAATTGAAAAAGTTGAATGAAAAGAATGGAGAATAAAATGACAACTTGTGCCACGAATGAAATTGAAAGCATCTTTCGAAGGAAGGTTTAAACGGAGTTGTTGAGAAAATCAACAACAAAAAGAATAAGCTTGTCGTGGACTTATGGATAACATCTCAAAATTATGAGGTGATCTCCGACCACAAGCAGAAAAGATTGAATAGCTGAGAAGAACGAAGAAATGCAAAACTCCACTTCAAAAGAATACGAAGAATGAATTGCACTTCGAGACGTGAGAAGAAAAGATACTTGAATTTCTCCAACAAAATGTTGATGAACTCTTGAAGAATGAATTAAATACTAACGAACCACCATGAAGAACTCCGGTAAAATAAAGGATGATGAGATAGAATCCAAGGATGGAAAAAATAAGATTAAGTCCTTGTGATGATTTAGATGGAGGTTCCAACGAAATGGCCGAGGAAATTTGAACTCCGGAAAAGAAAATATGAAAACACTTGGAACTAGAATTTATTCCTCAAGAACAAACTCTGAAGAAAAGGGATTACTCACTTGGATGAAATAAGAATAAGATTTATTGTATGCTTATCCTTCATCAAATTAAATTGATGACAAGCAATGGATTTTGCATACTACTTATTCTTGTTGGAAAAGATTAAGGGAGGATATAGCACGAAAATTTGAGAAAGTCTTCATGAACCACCGGTAGGATTGAAAATAAACACATGAAATAATATGATAAGAACGGAAAAGGAATCTGAAGGAACCACCGAAAGAATTACAAAAATTACTGATTTAGAAAAGGAATCGAGACGGTAGCATGAACTAGAACCGCGAGTCTTTGAGAGAACGGGTAAGATTTAGAAGGAACTCTTCTTCGGTCTTCAAATGACGACGGGAAACACCACCAAAATTTGTTGAGATACTCCAAGAGAATGAAAACCGAAAAGGTTGAGCCAACAATGAAAAGAATTTAAAAGCAATCTTGGAGAAGGCATGTGACTGATGAAATTCATTCTTACGTCACACTTGAAAAGGATTAGGAATGGCTCCGGAATAATTAGAAGAGTCAGGTAAGATCCTGGGAAAAGACCTGTGGGTTAGGGCCCACTAAAGAGAAAAACACCGTTAGAAAGAGATGTTGAAGAGATAGATGATGCACCGGAAAAATTGAAATATTAGAATGAGGTGACAACCTCGAATCAATTGGAACACAGACGAATCTCCTAAGATGTCTTCCGAACTCCAGAATGATTGAATGGCGAGAGGCAAACGAGCAGGGAAAACACTTGATCCTAGAAAAGAATGTGATCACCCGAAAAAAACTTGAATTGAGTGCACCGGAAAAGAGATGAAGAATGTCCACCGAGACGAGAATTCACCGGTTGAAATGATTGAGGGAATACTGAAGAACCTCCGTACAAATGAAAATTGATGCTCGAAAGAGACACAGGCTCTGGGAAGAAGAGGGTGGGAGGGCGGGGAAAAACAAAGGCAACTTGGAAGGGGGAACCGACGAATATCTTGAAGGGAAAACACCGGTTGAAAGAAAGCAAAGGCTTCGCACGAGTAGGATGGATACTCGATTACGGACTCCGGATCCGATAAGAAAAAGGGGGGCGGGTGGGAAAAAGAAAACAATTGAGGTTTGAACTTGGCAAAGATGAAGAGGCTCGAGTCAACTTGATGGGAAATGCACCGGATGAAAAGAGATGAGAACCAACGACCAGAAAACCACTATGCGATCCTAAAGAAAAATTTGAAGGGGAAGAGAGGTAATTAAAGACACCTACGTCAAGATTCCTCACCAGATCGATGAAGGGGCTGAAGAGTAAAAGGAATTCCTACTCTCTGATATAACTAGAATCCAAAAACAGTTTTCTTTCTAGACTCGACAACGGCCAAACTACACGATCAATCAAGGGGGCTCCTATGGTCGGTCGAGGCTCTGATACCAACTTGTAGATGCGACCCTATCCTAAAGGAACTCGAAGGTCCCACCAAGGATAGAAGCGCATCTTGAAGACGCTTTTGCAAGGTGGATATCATTACATCAACATTACATAATAGATGGGGATACATACATAAGGCATACAATGCCACACGAATACAACATCATCTTACATAAGAGCACCATCCGACTATGGATGTTACACAAACAGAAACTCAAACGACATCCACCCTGCTAGCCCAGGTTGTCGACCTGGAACCTATCCCCTGATCGAAGAAGAAGCAGAAGAATAACTCCAAAACAAGCAAACATCGCTCTCGCGTCATGATCATCGCAAAACCTGTACCTGTAACTGTTGTTGTAGTAATCTATGAGCCACAAGGACTCAGAATTCCATTACCATGGGTATCAAGACTAGCAAAGCTTAAAGGGAAAGGAAGGGGTAAAGTGGTGAGTTTGCAGCAGCGACTAAGCAAATATGGTGGCTAACATACGCAAATAAGAGTGAGAAGAGAAGCAAAGGAATGGTCGTGAAGCTAGCAATGATCAAGAGGTGATCCTGAACTCCTATTTACGTCAAACATAACCCAAAACCGTGTTTACTTCCCGGACTCCGCCGAAAAGAGACCATCATGGCTACACACGCGGTTGATGTGTTTTAATTCGTATCTGGTGTCAAGTTATCTACAACCGGACATTAACAAATTCCCATCTGCCACATAACCGTGGGCACGGCTCTCAAAAGTTTATACCCTGCAGGGGTGTTCCAACTTAGCCCATGATAATATCTCACTGTCAACGAAGGATATTCCTTCTCCCAGGAAGACCCGATCAGTCTCGGAATCCTGGTTTACAAGACATTTCAACAATGGTAAAACAAGACCAGCAAAGCTGCCCGATGTGCCGACAAATCCCGATAGGAGCTGCACATATCTCGTTCTCAGGGCACACCAGATGAGCCAGATGTCGGGTTGGCATAGACCCTGGTTGCCCAGGGGGCGCCGAACATCGCTCAGGTTGGACCAACACTCGGAGGAGGACTGGCCCGGGGGGGTAAATAAAGATGACCCTCGGGCTCCGGAAACCCAAGGGAAAAGGGCTAGGTGAGGCAAATGGTAAAACCAAGGATGGGCCTTGCTGGAGGAGTTTTATTCAAAGCGAACTGTCAAGGGGGTCCCATAAATCACCCAACCGCGTAAGGAACGCAAAATCTAGGAACATAACACCGGTATGACGGAAACTAGGGCAGCAAGAGTGGAACAAAACACCAGGCATAAGGCCGAGTCTTCCACCCTTTACCAAGTATATAGATGCATTAATTAAATAAGAGATATTGTGATATCCCAACATAATCCTGTCCATCATGGGGCAATCTTCAACTTCACCTGCAACTAACAACGCTATAAGAGGGGCTGAGCAAAAGCGGTAACATAGCCAAGCAACGGTTTGCTAGGAAGGGGAAAAAAGGTTAGAGGCTGACATGGCAAATTGGGAAGGCTTGAGGACAAGTGATAGGAACGCAGCATAGCGATAGAACGAAGCAACTAGCATAGCAATGATAGTAATGAGATCCAATGTGATGGTCATCTTGCCTGAAATCCTGCTAGGAAGAAGAACAATTCCATGAAGAAGACGAACGGATGAAGCCGAACCAAGCGTAGACGAACGAATCCTCACGATCGCAACAAAACAGGAACTATCAAGAAGAAGCATACAACATGGTAAACACACCACACATAGACAAGACATGATGCACAACAAGCATGATGCATGACAAAGCTACATGAGGCTACTCATGGCAAGAGATGATGCATACAAGAGCAACACATCAAAGCAAGTTAAATGAGGCCGGAAACAACATATAACAATTCCGGTAAGTCCTCATATGCAAATTTCGAAATTGGTCCAGATCTGAATAAACCTTATGTTCAAGTTGTTAAACAGCAAGTTAAGATGCACCAAGATGGTCTACACGAGATTCTAGTCAAGTTACATATAAACATCATTTAGTTCGGAGCTATGGCCTAGAAGATATGAGCAAAACAAGTTAAACATGGCATTGATGCAAAATGCATAGAAACATCAAGCAAACACTCTCAAAACATGGATGCAACATGATAATATGAAACTACATGCAAAATCAAGCAAGTTTCATATAGAGCACACTCAAAACAGAGCAACGGTTCAACACATACACTCTATACAAGTTTAAAGGACAAGTTGTCCAAAACAGCAACTAGGCATATTGCAAGCACCAAAACAACAGACTACAGTACCACAATATGAAAACAAAAGGCATGGACATGATGTACAGGTAATGCATGACAAAACATGAACAATGATCTATCTCCAGAAACTACTATAACATGCTCAAAAGGACATGGCAAGATTGCAAATAATAACAGTTTCAGACTTGGCAGAAATAACATCAGGTTGCTATGTCTAGATCTATCGAAAAACATGCTACAAGAACTTAACATGGCAAACAAAGGAATGGCATGAATCTACTAATTGCATAGAACAAAAGTCCCTTATTGACCATGAGCCAAAAGGGCACAGAAAATATGATGGCACCCATGTAAACATGGCAAGTTATATGACAAATTCAGACATGGCAGGAACAACAATAGCTAGGCATGTTGGTGATCTTGTACCACTCGCCACAGAGCAATACATGGCATGGCAAGGAAACCAACAGTAAGAAAACATGTTTATGAAGCTAAGCATGGCAAGAGAAAGTTCATAGGGTGCATGGATCACTAGAAAAACACATGGCAAAACTGAACTTAATGTTAACAGGCTGACAGCAACATTATTTAGCAAGATTGGAGCAAGATAACAACAAGTTATAGCAGGCTATAAATGCAACCAGGGGCATGAATGGATATAGCATGACATGTATAACAAAACATCCTTAGTGAACATCTCCAGATTATGTATAGAATGACTTGTAGCAGCAGGTTTACATAGAATCATGATATAGCAGATTCAGACTAGCAAAACAGCAACAACAAGTACCCTACTTCACGAGCTCGATGCACTCACTACAAGACCCACAAAAATTCATGGATTGCACCACTGTAAATATGACATGATGTATCTCAAAACACATGTAGACATCAAGCTCATAGGATGCACACACAAAATGCGACGAAAAAGACAAATCATCAAGTTATAACAGTTTCAGCAGGTTAACATCATATAGCACTCTTGCAACGATGATTCGGGCATCAAGATGATCTCAAACAAGCATTGCACAATCGAATGAAATGAAGGGCATCTCATGATGAACATTTTGACATATTATGCACGCAAAACGGAGCTATATGCATAGATATATGATGTTATGAACAGGGCATCGAAACGTCACAGATTCGGGGACTTAGTGGAATTTCACCTCCGCGGAAATTGGACGGGGAGATCTCGGGATGGAGCGGAGCAGGACAGCGGGACGTTTGGTTGGTGGGGCGGGTGGATCTCATCCACCCGCGGCGGATCTGGCCAGAGGAGAGCTCCGGTGAGGCACGATCGACGAGGGGCGCGGGGCCGGCGAGGTGGTGGAGATGGGCGGCGGGACCAAAGCGGAGGACCACCGCGGGGTGGCGGCGCAGCTCGGCCGCAGCGGAGCACGGCCGAGGCGGCGGAGGCGGCTCGGTGCCGGCCGGCAGAGGCGGCAAATGGCAGAGGCCGGGCGCGGGAGGCGAGGCACGGCGGCGCACGAAGCTCCG
>NC_057798.1:522117804-522139182 GCF_018294505.1 Triticum aestivum | reverse complement strand
AGCGGCCGGAGCACGCGGTGGCGGGGGTCGGGCGGCGCATGGCGGTGGTGGTCAGCGAGGGCGAGGCAGCGGCGATGCTCGCCGGCGGCAGGGAAGATGGGCGGCACACGCGGGCTCACGGGGCCCGCTTGTAGCCCGGGGCGGGCCCGATCTGGGCCTCATGGGCCCCGGTGGCTGGAAGGAGAGAGAGGGCGCGGGAGGGGGGCGACGTGGCGCTGCTGGATTGGGCGCGGAGGCGGCGGTGATGACGTGGCGCGATGGGATTGGCCAGAGAAACGTGGCCGGCGGACATGTCCGGCGCGGACGGATGTGTACGGCGGCGCGAGGAGGAAGAAGACTAGGGTTGGGGTGGAATTCATCCGCGAATTTCGGGGGAGGGGACCTATTTATAGGTAGAGGGAGCTAGGAGAGTCCAAATGAGGAGCGGTTTTCGCCCACACGATCGTGATCGAACGACCGATAGCATGGAGGGGGTTTGGATGGGTTATTGGGCCACTTTGGAGGGGTGTTGGGCTGCACACAAAAGAGGCCTTTGCGGTTACCCGGTTAACCATTGGAGTATCAAACGACCTCCAAATGGAACGAAACTTGACAAGTGGTCTGTCGGTGCTATACCAAGGCCACTCGGCAAATACCGACCCATTCCGAGAAGGTTTAACACCCGCACCCGAAAAGAGGTAAAAGGGGGCGCCGAAGGACATAGGAGTGCCGGATTGCAAAACGGACAACGGGGAAAATGCTCGGATGCATGAGACGAACACGTATGCAAAATGAAATGCACATGATGACATGGAAATATGCAACACGCAAGCAAATGTCATGGCAATGACAACGAATAACTGGCAAACACCTAGCGCATCGACTCTGGGGCGTTACAGACGAGTGGTTCTTATCCGCCGCCCTAGATCAGCTCGAGGAGCCCAGCTTTGAAGCTGGACAATGTCGCTCTCTGCCGCCGTCCGCGCTCCGCCTCACGCCAACGCTGCACCGCGCCAACTTCAGCTCCTGCTATCTTCCCCAGATTAATGCCGCGCCTGCCCTTCTTCTCCCTCAACTCAAGCAGCTCGACCTCTTCGACGTTGTCATCTCGAAGAAGGCTATGGAGCACCTGCTCCGCAGCTGTACTGCACTCGAGTACCTTCATCTTGAGCAGATCCACGGGTTCATTAGCCTCCACATCGCCTCGATGAATCTCCGATGGATTTATGTGTCTTGCTGGCCCCACAACAAGACATCAATTGGGAAGAGATCACTCTAGTTGTTCCATGTTATGGTCATTGAGAATGCGCCTTTCCTTGAGAGTTTGCTTGTATCGGATCTAGAAGGTCCAACAAAAATCAGGGTCATTGACACACCGAAATTGACAACATTGGTGTACTCATTTGCCAAATTCTCCGAACTCTTTATTGGATCTATAATCGTTCAGGTACAGCACTCGTCTTCTTCTCCATCTTCTTGAAATTCACATTTTTAAATTTCTTCTTGATGTATTTACGACCGTCTTCCAGAAAATGATTCCCACAAACTTGACCCAGTCCATGCGCACAGTGAAGATCTTAGCACTAAAATCTATCGGCCCCAATCTGGATCAAGTTGTTGGATTCCTTACATGCTTTCCGTGCACAGAGAAGCTACTCATCGAGGTGAAACTTCTTTCCTATAAGTAAACGGTAATCACAACGTAGCTCAATTTTTTCGTAATTTTCCCAAACTATGATGACAAGTGTAGTGTTCAAAACTGCATCTACGCACTGCACCGAAAGAAATGTTTTTAGTATTTTTTTTCTCACGTGATCACCTGCATCGTTTTTATGCTATACTACTATAGTAGCCTAGGCTAGTCATAGCGGAAAGTAACTTAGACTACTCCAGTAACTCTATGGTTACCCTAAGAGCAAGTACTACCTCCGTCCTGATTTACTCTTCCAATTTTGTAGTATCAAAATTTGACCATAGATTTAACTGACAAAATGTTAATGCATGTCACTAAGAACTATATCGTTGGGTTCGTATTTGAACATAATTTCAAATGGTGTAATTTTTAGTGACATGCATTGGCATTTTATTAGGTAAATCTATGGTCAAAATTTTATACTAAATACGAGGTAGTATTCCCTTCGTCCCAAAATTCTTATCTTACATTTGTTTAGATACGGATGTATCTAACACTAAAATGTAACATACATCCGTGTTTAGACAAATTTAAGACAAGAATTTTGGGACGGAGGAAGTACAAAAGTGGGCTATGTAGGCCAAGACATGTGCCAAATTCACTTGTGATGCATTTGGCATTGATGCCCCTCCATTGCTCACCTGGTGCCCCAATCTAGATCACCTACTTTGCTCCGGTGCCAAATTAACTCACGCAATGAAAAAACACTACGTGGGAGAGATAGAGGACTGAGGCAATAAAAAACACCTGTTTGGAGAGTGAGAGGCTGGTGTAGTTGGTTTGATTGATTTGTTTATACATGTGGGTCTGTGTGCACAGCGGTGCCAACTCTCTCACATCGCGAGAAAGGTGCCAAAATCTTTTGATTTGACATCGATGCGTATTATGTGGCATACTTTTGCTAAATATGGCATCGGCCACATAGTGGAAGGCAACAAATGCCCAAGCTCTTCACGTGCTCCTAGTTAAATGAGAGGAAACAGAAAGAGAGAGAGAGAGAGAGAGAGAGAGTGAAAAAAATATCACTAGCCAGCCAACCCTATCGTATGAGCGAATGATATTGGTACCTCTTGATGACACGGCAATCTTATGCAGCCAGCTGCTCTAATATGTTCTCTTCTTTTGTAGATAAAAAAAGACCTGAAAGTGAAAAATGTAATGCACTATAACAATCTCATCGAATGCCTTGATCTCCATCGTATAGAAATTGATTTGATCGACTACCAAGGCAGCACATCTGAGATTAAATTGGCCAGGTTCTTTGTTTTGGAGGCAAGTGTGCTCAATGTAATGAGGTTTGGCGTTCTCTGGTGCAACAATGAATGGCGTGCTGATCACCGCAAGCGTCTAAGCCTAAATGACAAAGTCTCTGCAGAAGCTGAATTTGTTTTTAAAACATCAAGTCGCCAGAGACTCGAAAACTTATTTGCCCATTAGTGACTTGTCAGGGTGGTGGATTTTAGTTTGTACGATAATGTTGCATCCACCTAAAGTAACGAAAGTTCTTACGTGAACTTCCTAGTAATTCCCTCTTCGTAGGTGCAGCATTACTCCTAACATTTGTAATATCAGTTTGAAACTTGTAATATTATCATGTCCTATTCCTGCGTTTTCAAAATCCTGCGAATCAAACAGGTCCTGAGTTGGTGATGATGTTGTGCCTCCCATCTTTCACCAATAGCCGTCGGATCTAGATCTGACGCATACAAACCAAGCTTCTCCATTTTTGGAAAAAGATGCCCACACTTGTTCCCTATTTACAAACAACTCCTTGTCTCTCACAATCAGCCTTATCTCCTCCCCACCACATCTAGAAGGTCGTGGAAAAATCTGGCGCGATGGCTGCTGCCGGAGCCGTCCACCCCCAATCTTGGTGTTCCGTGCAATGCACGGGCATCTACGCACGGGAAATTATGTCGAACAGGGCTAGTTGTAAGCAGGCTAGCTCTACAACCTTGATGATAGTGACTGCAGATGGTGAGGCTGACTATGGCATGCCGAACACGGCGCCTATACTCAGGTGTCATCTCCGGTGCAGGGTCTTCTCACTTCATTGTGAGGAGCAGCACGTAATAATTTGACCAACGGGTAGTACAGTGCTAGTGCTCCTACTACTACATTGGTAGTACTACTACTAGTACTAGTAGCACCACCGTCTGGATTTAGGAGTACTACCACGTCCATCTGGATTTTAGTATTTGACTAGCAATATCTAGTAATGCATGTCACACAAAAATGTACTACTCCCTCTGTAAATAAATACATGGTGTTTTATTCCTATCGGCGAGAGAACTTAATGTTTTTTTGCTAACTAGAGTACTAATAGGATTACATGCAATGAACTAAACACTGCATGTCATGTTTGGTAGTCTCAAGTCATTGAAAGCATGCACGGCCCACATCTCTCATTGGTTAATATGTCACGAAATAAGAAACAAGGAGGGAGCTAATGCACCGTGCCTAAGTGTTTTGGGATTATTTGGCTTTCGTAAGGTGACTTACACAACATTTTTGTTTACATGCATTAACATTTTATTAGTTAAATCAAAGGTCAAAACTTGGCGCAAAATGCAAAGGGGACCAATAAACCAGTAAACATCAAACTTCTCTCGTTTGGCCCCAACTAGAGGTCCGGTGAGATGACTATACTGCACCGGCACGGAGGGGGACGCAGCTTCATTGACTTACGGCAACTGCCTTTGGGTGAATGACACATGGGCCCAGGGGGTGGCTGGCCCACCTATCATACAACCAAAGGCAGGTGCAGTAGAGGGTCGAGGAGTAGTACGAAATCCTACGCACCTACGCGTGCTAACCAAGGGCAAGAGTGATCACTCGAATCGCAAGATCAGTTGACTAGAAGCTAAGCTAGACCCATGGAGGCGATGAGCGCGAGCATCAGCCGGCTGTGCCAGATGGTCCACGACACCGACCTGCGGCCCGGCACCGAGGAACGTCTCCAGGTAGTATTGCTTGAGGCCGCCAGGGCGAGGGGCCGCTTGGACGACAGCTTCGTCTCCTTGTTCGACGAGGTCCTCGTCGGTTTCCTCGACAATTTCACCGTCATCAAGAAGCTCGCGGACGACTTTGACGTAAGCCTCCAGCAGACGCGCCCAGGCTCTGCGATGCCCGCCACCCTCAACGGCCACTATGGTGACAACCTCTTCGACGCACTGCTGGCCTTGCGGCTGCCCACCGTCACGCCGGAGAATGTCCACCTCGAGGTCCCACTCGCCGCGCAGCGCCTGGCGCGGCAAGACACCATTGACATAATCACCCACGTCTACGCGCAAATCGTCCACAAGGACTACTACATGCAAGAGGAGGATGATAGGATGCTGGCCTTCTTGGATCGCAGGGCAACCTTGGACGGCACTGTTCAGAAGCACGTTGAGCTCGCCGCCAATGCCGCTGCTCCTCACACGTCGGTTGGTGACCCGGTGCACTAGGGCGTGAGGATGTCATTGATGGATCCGTATGTATTTTTATCTTTCCGTCAAATCCATGTAGTAGTATATGATACTACAGTAATTATCTTACCTTTTGCATCAACTTCATAATTTTCGTACGTACTCCATGCATGAATAGCGCCAGAACCAAACTTCTCATTACTCTAGGCAAAATCGTTATTTTCTATCTATCAGTCGTGCCATGGAGCAGAACCAAATTTTACAAGTTACAAGTTCAAAAGGAAAAGCCTGCCGTGTTCGCGTCGCACCCCCACACGGTTGGTCCGGCACACCGCTCAAGCAAGAATGCATGCGGTGTTGCATTTTCACTTACAAGTGGGACCGCAGATGAGCAAACCGACTATCGGCAAACCCCCACCCTGCCCACCGCGCAATGGCTGAGAAAACAGGAGGGAGAAGAGATGGTTGTAGCACGGACTCCAAGAAAATTGGTGTCAGATGGGACTCGTGTGGGTGGCATGTGCTGTACTGCTAGACGTGAATGCTAGTTATGACCCATGCCACCCCACTATATCGAGCCTATATCGAGGTACGTAGAACAAAATTCCTGCAGTCCGTGCTCAGCCCTCCTCTATCTCTCTTCTCAGCCAGCCAGCGGACGCGCGGAGCCCATCATATGTTTGCTCACATGCGGTCCCACATGTCAGTGAAAACGCAAGCGGACCCACTGAACCTGCACATCTTTCACCTCGACGTGCTGGTGATGAAAAACAAATCCAATAAAGATCTTCGGTGGCCGCTTTTGGAGTTACTCAAGAGTAGTAAGATTCTATTTACAGTTTAACCCATGATGCACATCTCATGGCTTCAACTACCACACTATTTTCTTTCATGACACAACCTGGATGTTGGATGTCCCACGTGTCGGCAAAAGGAGGAAGAATCTGACCAAATCTTCGGTTGTGCTCTCGGATTAGACTAGTTGTGCTAACTTAAAAAAATTATTGTGTACTCCCTCCGTTCCAAAATACTTGACTTCCATTTGTCCAAAAATGGATGTACCTATATACTAAAACATGTCTAGATACATATATACTTTGACAAATAGAAGGCATGTATTGTGCAATGCAGGGAGTAGAATGGATGCAAGTTTTTGTATTGGGAAGAAGAGTACATCCATATATTGATAGAGCGCAATTTAGTAGATGTTCTATCACTTTTAGCTAGCACAGAGGCTAGAGATGAGATTAGTGCACTTGTTGATACTCCTACTAGAATAGAGGCTAGACATGAGACTAGATGCAAGGAAGCAACGTCTACTTCTTTACACTCCAAGAAGAAAGAAGCACGCAAGATCGAGCCTCCGCAGATCAACAATGAATGCATCAAGAAGGCACTAATCCAACTTACAGGAGTAGTAAAATGTATTCTTGTGGTTCTTGTTTTCTTTGGTCTTGCTTTTCTAGTCAAAATTAGCATTGGAGTTCGTGCAAAACGGAGGTCCATTTGGGGTCGTGCGTTGGAGTTGGCCTTACAAGTGGGACCGCAGTTAAGGAAACCGACTATCGGCAACCCCCCCCCCCCTCGCCCGCCGTGCAATGGCTGAAGTTAGAGAAACGACGAGGTTGAAGAGATTGCTCTAGCACGGACTCCAACAAATAATATGGTGTCAAATGGATGTCATGGTGGTGGCGTGTGCCGTACTCCTGGACATGAATGCTTGTTCTGGCCCATGCCACCCTACTACTCCTACTACTTACTCCTACTATATAGTACTAGTATCGAGGATTCGAGGTGCTGGTTACATACAGCGAACACATTAACATATGGCTACAGTAAAAACACCCGCCCGACGCGTGAAGCATGTGAAGCTAGTACAAATAGTGTACTACTATTGTTGATTGGCCTCATCCAATAACCTGTTGCAATGCACGTACAGTTATGTATTCGGAAAATATTTTTTGCCTCGTCGCACCACTCACTCAGAGAAGCGACTCGAAAGCCATTCATAAATTTAGTAAGTTTATCACAGGCATATCATTTTATTACATACAATAGATCATCAACCCACATCAACAATGAGGATACATTATAAATACTAAAGTTTTCACCACACAACAAATAACAAGCAATGAAATGAACTTCAACTCAACCATTCCTCGGCGTTGGAAACGCTTGCTTTGAACCACAAGTGATTCTCTGGGACGGGCCATCCATTGTCGATCTGGAGACCAACGCAGGACTGATCATCTAGGCTGAAGCGGCCTACTTTATCAGTACTAGGGTAGGGAACCACCCAAATGTCCGAGGTATAGACACAGTTGCTTCTCATAAATGGTAGTAACATTGTGTCAACAGCAGTTGGATCGCCTTTCACCATCATTGGATAGTTTTGTCCAAGGAAGAGCGAGTTTTCTCCAAGACTATCAATATTGTACCAGGGAGAAGGAGTTGGCACTAGCACACTAGTATCCATACCGAATACCATGCAACGGGTGTTGGAATAGGTCCGGAGAGTGCGACCATGGGAGACTACACCTGCTTCCTTAGCAATAACATCATCATTGGGTTGTATACACACAAGAAGAGGTGATCCATTGGAATTAGTTTCCAGGCGCCAAAGAGTATATGGGAGCTGCTCGTCCTCATGCTCGTGATCATCACCATCATCATCTACCCCTTGGTTATAAAAAATTTCAAGTATAGGTGGTGGAATGTGCACAGGACCTTGGAAACACAAGAAGAAGGTTAATTAGTAAAGGGAAACTTGCTAACCCACATGCATGTGGATGAAACCATTATAATTACGGTGGAAGACAAACGTACCGAAACTACGAGGATTCCATGCAAAAACAGTGCCATGAGTGGTGACAGCAAACACAAGGCCCTCGTATTGAATTGCATCACAGTACTCATCCGTGTACAGAAACTGACCTTTGAGCAATATCCATCGAGTCAAACCACCAAGGATGGCAACAAGCTTGTCGAAGATAGCAACAACTTCATAGTTGTTGTAATTCCAAGAGCGGTTGGGAACTCGACAAATTGCTATCTTCCGTAGAAGACAGTCACCATGATCATATTTGAACGTGCGTAAAATACCGGTGTGCTCAACCTCTGGGCAGTCTACTGAGATTTTTGGAAGTGGAACCCGGTCACGAGTGTACACATTCACAAGTTCCCACTCGCAGTTGGACCCAATGTGAACAACCCAATCTCCATTTGCGCCTGCCCAAGCCTTGCCCTCAAGCGATGGCATCTTAACATCATACGTATCATTATCAAGCGGCATCAACTTGCACAGGGCGAGGCCTCCGTCGTGCCGGCGCCAGTCATCAGGTTCACGGGGAAGAAGATAGGGGAGATCAAACCGCTCCTTGACTCTTGGGGTTCCTTGTAATGATGTTATTAGTTGAGTCGAGAATGGGCTTGAATGAACCTGCCATGCTAGCCGAGGTGATGACATCACACTGATCAATGAGTTCCTCCACCATGTCATCTTTCAGATCGGGGCAAGAATAATGGGGTCGTTTCCGGCCTGTTCCCTCCATGGAGAAGACGATCGAACAATGGCAGAAGAAAGGGTGAAGGTCTAAAGGAAAATGGAGGAGGGAGAGGAAGAGCGTGCGACAGCAGTTCCAAATCGAGAGGGAAAGGCGAAGAGTCGATGGACGGTTGCCAATTTGCCACGGTTCACAAAGAGGCACCCCGGCCTACACGTCCGTTCGGAAATACTCCTACTACTTGCTGTCGTCTCACTGATATGTTGGAACAGGACCACATGTCAACGAAACATGGTGTGTAATTTCTCGTGCAAAATGCGATCTGGCCGCGTTGGCCCGAGGTGCCGCATTAGTTATCGACCTTTATTTTTTTAATGGCGTGCCATTCGGTTTTGAAGCACGACTAACTGGTACTGTACGCAGAGAAAATATAAACTACTCTACCACTACTCCACCTCTAGTACTAGTAGTATAAAAAAGATATATAGGCTGGAGCTTCAGCGCTTTCTTGCCAAGGGCTGCCCACTTGCTTCTCACACTACCACCCTCTCTCCAGATCTAAAAAAGACGGCTCCTCTCTCCCTCCTCACCAATGGTCATAGATCCACCGGGGAAGAAAAGGACGTGCAGCGTTGACGCACTCATCATCGGCGAGCGAGGTCACGCACTGACGACAAGGCCGTCCTCTCAGACCTAGCGCCCGCGCGGGATGGCCTCCATCCCCAAGCTCGCTGCCGTAGTGTGTGCGGAGGACAACGACCACGAGCGAAGCCACTTCCCGCCGACCCTCAGGTACGCTACCTCTTTCGAACCATACCCTTGTTCTATTGCCCCATCTGCCACGTCGTTGCATGTGGATCTTTTTCCACTCCACCATCTTCCCAATTTTCTATTCTCTGCTCTGCTGGCCACGCAGATGAAAACCATAATTTGCACTATTAAAGGAAACCCTACTTCATGCAGACTAATCCATGTCTGGGTTGAATAAGGAAAGGAAGGGAGACTGTACTATCCAAGAGAGTAGGCATCGAACCCGCATCTAGGTTGAAAAGGGGAACATCAATAGCTAAGGAACGAGTCTCGTGTCTCTTGGTTGAAGAAGGGTAGAAAGGCATGACAACGCAATAGAGAATGACCAGGTCGATCGGTTTGTTTTCCTCACATAGGAAAAAGGTGGCTAAAGAGGACAAAAATGGGACGTAATCCACATATGCTGCGTGGATATTTGTTGCTCTGGGCAACCATACTACCCTCACCACTCTGCGTTCGTGGAGGTACATCGTACTGGTGCGCCCACTGTCCGAATGGGCCTCCCATGCTCTTATTGCCACTTTTTTTTTGTTAGTCTAATGCTAGCAGTCAAGTCAAGCAATGCTACTGCTAAAGTGATGCCACATTTAACTAATGCCGCTCTCAGTCTAATGCCACCGATAAATTTAAGCAATGACATTTAATGTCACTGGATTATTTCAGGGTTAGCTGTTGATTGTGGATGTTTTAAATATTTTTCAGATAAGGCATTCTAATGTTGTTGCACAGCCAGTATACCACCGATGAAACTTGTTACTACCTTCAGATTTTTGCACTATTAATGCTTATAGATTACATACCTCACTTTCATGAGATCAGTTAATTTTTTTACAGTGTCACCAAAATGCCAAGGCGCTGATGTCATTTTATTTTGGTTAAACTGCATAGACAATTATGAAGACAAGAGGAAAGGTCAAGAGTGGGCACCTCCTCCTCCGGCTGTTCTCTTAATTCGTTCGATCAAGTTTTGATGTTTAATCGATTAGCAAGATTGGGATAGCAATTTTTAAGGTCCCCCCAAGTTCGAAATGATATTTACCTTGGAGGTACATGGTTTGCAATTTTTTTATACTGTCATTAGTTAATAATGCTAGTTACCTTCAGACTTTTGTATTTGGTTTAATGCTCATGCACAGCTAGTATACCGATGCTGAAACTTGTTACCTTCACATTTGCTATTGTTAATTCTTATAGAAACCTTCCAGTGCTAGAGTTTATTGAAATCTGTTCAGTAAAACCATTGTACTGTACCCTGTAATAAACTAACTACTCTACTATTGCACTAGCCACTGAATTAGTGTATATTTGTAGTATTCGAATGGTGTTGCATTAGCGTATGGACATAAATAAAGTGTGTCAAGCTTTCCCAGATATGTGCTGAAGAAAACTACTACCTGTTTTTCTAAATACTAGACGTTTGGGTACTTTAAATTGAACCGCGAAAACATCGTATATTAAGGAACAGAGGGTGTAGAGTTCACTCAAATTATCCCGGTAAAGCTAGTCACACCTTTGTTAAAATTAATGTTCATTATGTTATCGGAGGAGGTCTGTATGTTTGTCTCTAGTGCCTGTCGACTACATACCTGACATCATGATGTAATGTTAAGCCATTTCCTTTTGTACAGTGTCACTGAATTGTCAAGGCGGTGATGGCATTTTATTTTAGTAGAACTACACAAAATTTTCTTAAAAGAAGAGGAAAGGTCAGGAATGGCTCAGTTTTTCAGAAAAAACTATGTATGCCTTCCTGACATCAGCTGCTGTTGCTTTATTTATTCCTTCAAACAGGTTGTTGGAAACAGTCTTGCTACCTTTTCCCATTAAGAAATTGTAATGCTTATATTTGTGAGTCTATGCTTCAACTAGTGCCACTTTTATAGTAATCACACTTTCAATATCTATGCAAACAGGGATGCTCGATTTTAGTGGAGCTACACAAAAAGTCCAACTGGTTCAACATTAGGAGCATGTTTTTTTCCAAACCTTTATATCCAATTGGTGGCACTATGAGCTGTTCATTACGAAGGTACATGGTTTGCTACTATCTTGCTACTCTTTTTGTACTGTCATTAGATAGTAACACTAGTGGTTTGCTAGCTGCTTGATATGTTTACTAGTTGCTTGATATTTGTGGAGACAGAGATGTCTGCCCGTTGCTATTTGGCAAACAAACAAAGTGTCCGCAATTTTGGTTGAACTGCACAAGAGAATAGTATAGTCACTGCATGCAGTGCCATTTGAAAATAGACACAAAGATTGGATAATCACTTCATGGACTGCAGAAAAGTAGTACTGTACTATTTACTGGCCAACACTAGGTGCTTCATTGCTTTGGTCTGATTATACAATGGGCATCATTTTTCCTAAGTTAAAGTTTGTATTCTGAAAATAGCCTTGCGGTGTGATCGAGAGAAGACCAAATCATATTGCAGTGGATGTTCCTCCATCATGTGTGGTTCATTCTCATGGTTCCAGCTGTTGGTGAAACCACTTACGTTTGCAAGAGGAATTGTAGACTTCACAAACAAATTTGTCTTTCAGTCTGTACTGAATGTTGGCCAAGAGAAGCATCCATGTTAGTAGGAAGAACAGATGTTTTTTCTAGATCTTTGCTTTTGGAGCTACATATTTGTATATGATCTGTGAATCATTGAGATGCATTAACATGTTGATCTTATGTATGGGAATCGTACTAGTTAGTTTTAGTTGCGATGCAAGATCCGAAGTGGCTGATCTTTGCTTTTGGAGCTACATATTTGTATATGATCTGTGAATCATTGAGATGCATTAATAGTTACTTATTTCTGTTCGCTCAGTGTTTACAAGTTACTGATCGATCACTAGCTAGCCTACAAATGCGCTCCTGGCAGTTTTATTTGCGATACAAGATGCGAAGTGGCAGTTTTTTGAATAAAAATGCCTACCTCTGAAGAAACTGACAAGCTACACTATCAATCCTACACGAATAAAAATGCCTACCTCTGAAGAAACTGACAAGCTACACTACCGATCCTACACGGATAAATAGCAGATCACGCATGTACTACCTCCTTTCCGGTTTGCAGGGCTCAATTCAAGAAACGACCTACTCGATCCTACACGAATAAATAGCAGATCACGCACGTACTAGTACCTCCTTTTTGGTTTGCAGGGCTTAATTCAAACCTCTCACCAACCAAGGTACTCCCTCCGTTCAGGTTTATTAGTCCCGTGAGCAAAGCAGCAAGACCAATGCATGGCAATAATTAACGGCATGCAGAAGTTTAAGCCTAATTAATTCCAGCGGTTTAAGTGGTTGCATGTGTTCCCTCGGCTGCGACTTGTTGCATGCTGCTTTGCGTACTACTTGCCAGCGATTCTGAGTGCCTGCATGCAGCCGGCCGTAATTAAGGCAGCTAACTGGTGCAAAAAAAGATACGCTTTAATTGTTGTGGGCTTTTTAAATCCGTGGAATCATTATTGACAAGGAGGGAGATGATCCGAGTGCACTCGTTTGACCGCCATGCCGGCGTGTGACCTAGACAGGGGACGGCATAGTCATAATTTCAGTTTCTCTAGTTTTCCACGGCAAGCTGGCGCGCTAAGCCATTATGCATTGAATTCCGATGACCGTCGCGCTACCTTCCCCCTATAAGTATTGTTTCCCGGCCTTCTCCGGTGCCACCGTGACCCAACTCGCCATATCCTCATAAGCCCCCACCGGCTCGACGTCGCTCGCCACGTCCGCCATGCCCCCGCCCGTCCGCGGTAGGCAACGCCAAAGGCGGTCACCGCCAGAACTAGTGTTCGGTTTTTCACTGGAAGGCAGACGGAGGGAGGAGGCATTCTATTTGTCTTTAGATGGCAATGCGGAGATCTAGGAGTTGTTGGAGCATGACCGCATGGCGGAGGAGCAGGAGTTGTTGAAGCGCGACCGCCTGGCGGAGGAGCAGCGTATCACCGATTTGCGCCGCCAGCGGGACATGGAGCAGCAGCGGACCAACACTCTGAGTCGCGAGCAGAGCACCCGCAACTGGGCCAACTACATGGAGGCCGGCGCCCGACAAATAGCCCTGGAGGCTGTCGGGCACGCACTCGTTCGCTATGTCGATTTTTACTACGAGCTCGTCAAGTGGGTTTCCCGCTTGGAAGTCGAAGCTTCGGTGGACCACGCCGGCATGGAAAGGGCCAACGCGCGCGAGCAATGCGCCCTATCGCACCTCATGCAAGTCCGAGGTGAGGCGCAGGACGCCGGTGCTGGTGTTTAGCGTGTACCACAGATGGCGGCCAGCACCGCCTAGTTATCTAAGAGTAAGTTAGTACTTGTATGCTACTAGAGTATTAGTGGGAGTAGATAGTTAACTTGGCTATGATGGTTGTCAACGTGGAAGTTCAGTACTCTATATGTGGATCAGAACTGTTACTTTGCTCTGAATGTTGAACTTTCCATTTGAACGTATGGAATGGGTTGTTATTTTTTTAAATGGGTTGTATTTGTCCTCCACGGGTTTAGAGGCTAACTTGTGGGCCTAGCAAGTTGACGCGTACACAATCAGGAGATGATTGTACGTGGAGAGGATGACAGCAGGGACCCGCCAAGGTCATGGCAGTACACAAGCAAGTGCCTCCTTATTTCAAGCCAATAAAAAATGGCTCCTCCTAGTGGATTTCTGACATCTGGGTCCCATGCCATTGTCAACGTAGTCAATAAACGAGAGAATTGCACAACGAGCGGCTGACACCAGGGACCCAGCAACTCGCCCAGTTATTTTTGTTTTGGGTTAATTTGATAAATGCCACTTCAAATCTGGTGTATCCGAGAAATGCCACTGCAATTTCCAAACTTTGAAAAATGCCATTTCATGCCATTTCTAGTGGCATTTTTCAAAGTCTGGAGTGGCATTTTTCAAAGTTTGCAAAGTGCAGTGGCGTTTTTCAAAGTTTGCAAAAATTGCAGTGGCATTTTTCAAAGTTTGGAATTGCAGTGACATTTTTCTGAATCGCCATAATTGGAGTGGCATTTATCTAATTTGTTTTTGAGACGGAAGCAGGGTGTCAACTCGGCTGCGCGGGACACTCTGGCCTGTCTAGACAGCCTTTTCTTTTATGTTTACCACAGACCAGCCCAGTAGTTTTTTTTTCTTTCTGAAAATGGCTAGCCCAGTTTTTTTGTGATTTGTCAAGTAAGTCGCTTTATCAGGCATGTTGGCCTGCAAATCTTTCAAGATGAGGAGAGCTTCATTCGGCTGGCCGAGAAAATGGCCTATCAGTAATGAGAAATGGGTTGTACATTTTTAAAACACATCAAACCGGCAATTAGTTTCAAATATCTTTTTTCATTTCGAGATTTTAAATTGCATTGATTTTTATGCATGGACAATTTATTGGATTTTATATTGATATACATTTATTTTTAAAATCAGTCTGAATGTGACTCGAAATTTCGGGATTAAAAACAGTTCGGACCGTACCGACATATGCAAAATTTCGTATAATTTTTTAACCGTGGCCACAATATGGGCTGTAATGCTAACAAAAAGAATATGGGCTCCAAAAAACCCGTAAGAATTAGCAAATGGGATGTAAATTATTTGAAATAATGGCAGATGGGATGTATGCTGTTTTCCACAGATTTGAGGCTTTCCACAGATGGCCTGTATACTGTTGGATGTCCATCCAACGGCCGACGTGCTTCTTCATTCTTTGCTCTTCCTGCTCTAGCCGCTCAAACAAGTGCCGGCGGGACTGTCTGCTCCCTCCTCCCCGCGGCCGGCTGTGTTGCCGCGCAGGCCTCACCGCACCATCGTACTCCCATCGCTGGCCTAGCCATCCCTCTACTCACCCACAGTCCCACGCCTGTTGTTATTCTCCGGCGATGGCAGACGAACTAGTAAACCCTTATACAGTCGTACTCCCCTCCGCGTGGGAAACAACTGCCGAGTCTTCCCTGCCTCCGTGTCGTTCCCTTCCTAGGCCTCACCGTCGTCCACTGCCCTGGTGCTCTCGGCGTGGCGTGGTCAACGTGGTCAATGACCGACATGCATCTGAAGTGGACTGTACGTGGAGAGGCTGACAGCTGGGTCCACAGCCGCACGCAAGGAAATGCCTCCTTATTACACGCAAAATAATGATTCCTCCAACTAACATCTGGGACCCACCGAAAGGGCCTCTATATTTCGCGAAAAAAACGTTACCGCCGCTGACAGCTCGGACCCACCAGCTATATCTTTGCACGCAAGGAAGTGCCTCCTTATTACACAAAAAAAATGAATACTCCCCCTACTAGCTGGGACCCAGTATAGTGGGCCTACTAAGTTGACGGGGACGAAGGGCTTTGTTAACTTAGTCAATATGCACGATTCTAGCTCGACTGACCGTACGATGTCCATCCAACGGCCGTAGTGCTTCTTCAACCTCTGGTCTTCTTGCTCCAGCCGCCCAAAGTAGCGCCGGTCGTGCCGCCTGCACCTGCCTCCCGTGGTCGGCTGTGCTGCCGCGGAGGCCTCACCGCCCCCATACTACTCCCACCGCTGGCCAGGCCATCCCTCCACTCCACTCACCCACACCCCCTATTATTCTGCGGCGACGACAGCGCAGCCGAACCAGTGAACCCTCGTACTCTTCTCCGCGTGGGCATCCACTGTTGCGTATTCCCCGGCTCCGCATCGTCCCCTTCCTAGGCCTCACCGTCGTCCACCGCCATGGTGCTCTCGGCGCGGCGTGGTCAATGAGGTCAATGACCAAATTCCATCGGAAGAATACTGTATGTGGAGAGGCTGACAGCTGGGTCCACGGTAGCCGCAAGGAAGTGCCTCCTTATTACGCGGAAAATAATTATTCCTCCACTTGATAGCAGGGACCCACCGGATGGGCCACCAGTATTTCACGAAAAAAAGTTTGCCCCTGACTGCTGGGACCCACCCGACGGGCCACCGTATTTCGCAAAAAAACGTTCCCCCTGCTGTCAGCTCGGACCCACCGGAAGTGCCTCCTTATTACGCACAAAAAAATGAATACCCCCCTGCTAGTTGGGACCCACCTTGGTGGGAGGCTGACTTGTGGGCCTACTAAGTTGACGGGGATGGAGTGCTTTGTCAACTTAGTCAATATAAACGATTCTAGCTCCAGTGACCGTATGATGTCCATCCAACGGCCGTAGTGCTTCTTCAACCTCTGGTCTTCTTGCTCCAGCCGCCCAAAGCAGCGCCGGTCGTGCCGCATGCTCCTGCCTCCTGTGGCCGGATGTGCTGTCGTGGAGGCCTCACCGCCCCCTACTATTCCCACCGCTGGCCAGGCCCTACGGCGATGGCAGCCTCACACCGTAGCCGAACCAGTGAACCCTCGGACTCCTCTCTGCGCGGGCTTCCATTGCCGCGTCTTCCCCTGCTCCCCATCGTCCCCTTCCTAGGCCTCGCCGTCGTCCACCGCCCTGGCGCTCTCGGTGCGGCGTGGTAAACATGGTCAAGGAACGACTTCCATCGGACGTGGACTATACGTGGAGAGGCTGACAGCTGGGTCCACGGCCGCAGCAAGGAAGTGCCTCCTTATTACGCGGAAAATAATTATTGCTCCACCTGACAGCGGGGACCCACCGGACGGGCCACTGTATTTCACGAAAAAAATGTTTCCTCCTAACTGCTGGGACCCACCAGCTACATCTTCGCACGCAAGGAAGTGCGTCCGGGCAAAAAAACGATTTGCCCCCCTGACTGCTGGGACCCACCAGCTACATCTTTGCACGCAAGGAAGTGCCTGACAATCGGGACCCACCTGGTCGAAGCGTACATAGCATTGTCATTCTGGTCGCGTACGTGTACGTACATATATACTGGTCGATGTAGAGGCACGCACGTGTCGTAGTAGAGGCGCGCACATGTCGTAGTAGAGGCGCTCCGGTAGCATGTACACGTATGTACATCGGCCAGGGTGCAAGAAAGAAAATACGGCCACGTACGTACATACGGGCAGGGTCTCGAACGCCTACTCGCGCATACGTACATGGCTGGGTCGAAACGAAGAAACAGCATCATCGTCGTGTTCATGGGGAGCCAACCAGCTGGGTCGGAATGGAATGCATGGTCGTGTTCATTGGGAGGGCTTGGACGGAACAAGCGATGGAAACAAGGCCTGGCATACCGCAGAATGGAGGAAACGGACCTCCTACGTTCGGAACGGGGTCCTATTGATCAGGAGGGGTGTGCGTACCGCAAAACGGAGGAAACGGACATCGTACGGTCGAAACGGGGGTCTTGTTGATCGGGAGGGGTGTGGCGTACCGCAAAACAGAGGAAACGGACCTCCTACGGTCGAAACGGGGGTCTTGTTGATCGGGAGGGGTGTGGCGTACCGCAAAATGGAGGAAACGGACCTCCTATGGTCGAAACGGGGATCCTGTTGATCGGGAGGGGTGTGGCGTACCGCAAAACGGACGAAACGGACCTCCTACGGTCGAAACAGGGGTCCTGTTGATCGGGAGGGGTGTGGCGTACCGCAAAACGAACGAAACGGACTTGTGTTGGAGCGCTACGGTCGAAACGGTGGTCCTGTTCATCAGGAGGGGTGTGGCAGACTGTAAAAGCAGCAGGAGTACTTAACAACCTTAACTGAAACCAGCAGGGGCACTTAACAACCAAAGCTGAAAGCAGTATGAGTACTTATACAGGTTCAATCGTACAAAGCATGCCTCGAACAGTGCTACTTTGCATACAGTTAACCAAGGGTGAGGCCGCCAAGCCCCAGGACAAGGCCCAGGCGCCACCCCGTGCATCCACAACCTTCTGAAAGCGGCTTCATCTTGCAACGTGGTCAATAAATAGGATATTCGCTTTAGAGCCATGGAAAAGCATGAACATAATCTTCTCTCCTATTCTCCAAGATGGACGGGCCTTCATTATTTGAGACCACCCATGAATAAGTATCTTTTCACCTCCAAGGGGAATTGAGTAGGTCGACATAAACATCATGTTGTGACCAAGCACAAGTCTGACCCGACCATAGTCAGGCATCTGTATAGGAACAATAGAACTCGGCAGTTCCTATTTCAAGAAGATCACCAACTGTAAAACTGTGTATAAGCAATAGTTTATGAACAACATATATAACAGAAAACAGCTCATACCATAAGTTTCTCGACACAGTTGGACCTGTTCAACAAGTGCAGCAGTGGCACACATATCCCACGTGGCCCTCCACCATTGAAACGCCCCACAAGGACCTCAAGACGATCAATAAAGTGTAGGAACTTGTGGATGTCGATCCAGTCAACTTCAGTGCCATTAGTAACAGCTGAGTTATTATAGAGTAACAAACGAGCAGACTGCTTAACTCTGAAAAACCTACACGTGCCACCAATTATAAGAAAATATTAGTTAGAAGTAGCATCTTCGTGAGAGATTCGTTGCTACTTCTAAAGTTAAATTGTGATTAGTTAGACAAAATAGGTGGATTAAGAAGTAATCGAGGCAAAAGCAAGAACCAGATACAAAACTAACATGGATGAACAATTGGAACGGCGTCGGGGTGGAAGATCATAGTGAAGATGAGACCAGGTTCTGCTATTTCCATCAACATTCATGCGCCAACTTTCAGTCTGTAACACTTGAGAAAGTTTATCCAAGTTCGGCCATAAAAAAAGCAGCGATCTTCTTGGTTCATGAACCCAACTCGGAAGTAATATCCATGGCTTGTCTTCACTGTGACCATTAAACTAGTGTATTCAGTTATGGCAAGGCCGAGCATCTTGAGTACATGTGTTCTGGCAGAGAAAATAATACAGTGCAGGAAAAATAATATGAGAACACAGCATGTTCAAAAAAAACCACCCTCCCGGATAGAAAAGAGGATTCTAGGAACATATTGTGCGCGTTTCAAAATGTTGTGTTAGGATGAGAAGGAACAAGTGTGGCGTCTCGCCGAGGGCGCAGAAATCTGTAGGGTACTCGCACTTTGGGCACTGCAACTGAAACACACTAGATTCAGTAGGAAGAAAAATGCATCAACGGCGGCGGCTGCCATCCTAGGATTACCTACGACCAAGGGACTTGGATTTATCAGGGATGGATGAAGAATTCGTACCTGGTTCTCCATGAGAAAACCCTATGCAATCGTCGAGCGGGGGTTTTCTCTAAACAAGCAGACGAGGGAGCAGGGGATTCAGGCCCAGTGAAATATTGCCGCTTCGTCCGTCCAGCTTACTGCTAAAGTTGGAAAGGGGGGTGTGATTTGATGGCTCATTGGGCATTACTGCGGCACTACGACCGGGGTGTGTCTACAGTGAAGTTGTGCACTCTAATTTGTGCATATGGCACGTGGACCCCGTTGTCGGTTGCCCCACATATCAGCGAAAGGAAGTAGAAAGACAGGAGTAACTAGTTACACATAAATATATTTTTTGACAGAGAGATACTCCCTCTGTAAAGAAATATACAAATCTTTTATATCACAGGCTCACCTTGCCGAGAAATATACTCCCTCTACAACACATGGGCATTATGGGGGTTCAGCTTTTTTTATGGGTGTTCAGCTGAGAATATAATACTCAGACAGGCTCACGGTTCTGGACTTTGGGCCGCAGGCTAACCCTGCATGTTTGGGGGCTCATGTGTTCTACCTTAGCGCTTTTCATATTGCAAGCGATCGGTACGGCGCTGGTTTTAGATGATGTCGCAAGGCGAATACACAAAATTGAATAAAGCACGGCAGCTGTTGGAATGAAATCAACCGATGGTTCCTAACTAGCAATCAGAGTTGCAATTCTATCAACGATATACCATGTGATAAATAATATTGTCATACTACATATACACACAGGACACTTGTTTCACCATGCCAGATTATTACATCAAAATCTCTCGGAGGATAGATCAGTTCGGCAGTTGCGTGCTGCTACTTAAGAATTTCAAAGTTGATTTGGACCAGCTCTCCTTGCCGAGAAAGTTCGATTTTGACATCATCCCCTACCGCAAGATATGATTTAGATTTGAACCTTGACCATCCTTTAGCATCAATCATCATGCGACCATCCTTTGTACTTACGGTATATTCAGTAGGTTCATTCACACCAAGGCTACGCATCGTAAGAGAATTTAGCGCCCCGAATTCGATGCGCCAGGTGTCCTCCAGTTATTCGCCGTAGTTGCCATGTCATTTTCTTGCGTGTCCCACTTTGCCATGTATTCATGTGCATCTCATTTTGCATACGTGTTCGTCTCATGCATCCGAGCATTTTCCCCGTTGTCCGTTTTGCAATCCGACACTCCTATGTCCTCCGGCGTCCCCCTTTTGCCTCTTGTTGTGAGCAGGTGTTAAACATTCTCGGAATGGACCGTGATTTGCCAAGCAGCCTAGGTACACCACTGGTAGACCGCCTGTCAAGTTTCGTGCCATTTGGAGTCTGTTTGATACTCCAACGGTTAACCGGGTAACCGTAAAGCCCTCCTTATGTTGCAGCCCAACACCCCTGCAAGATGACCGTCACCCTGGATCTCACTACTATCATTGCTATGCTAGTTGCTTCGTTCTATCGCTATGCTGCACTACCTATCTCTTGTTGATCAAGCCTCCCAAACTGCCATGTCAGCCTCTAACCTTTTCACCCTTCCTAGCAAATCGTTGCTTGGCTATGTTACCAGTTTGCTCAGCCCCTCTTATAGTGTTGTTAGTTGCAAGTGAAGTTGAAGATTGCTCCATGATGGACAGGATTATGTTGGGATATCACAATATCTCTTATTTAATTAATGCATCTATATACTTGGTAAAGGGTGGAAGACTCGGCCTTATGCCTGGTGTTTTGTTCCACTCTTGCCGCCCTAGTTTCCGTCATACCGGTGTTATGTTCCTTGATTTTGCGTTCCTTACACGGTTGGGTGATTTGTGGGACCCCCTTGACAGTTCGCTTTGAATAAAACTCCTCCATCAAGGCCCAACCTTGGTTTTACCATTTGCCTCACCTAGCCCTTCTTCCCTTGGGTTTCCGGAGCCCGAGGGTCATCTTTATTTCCCC
>NC_057798.1:522114162-522117607 GCF_018294505.1 Triticum aestivum | reverse complement strand
TCTCTAAGTGCTGGTCTGAACCGAGCTGCCTGCGGGGCCACCTTGGGGAAACTTGAGGGCTGGTTTTACTCGTAGCTAGTCTCATCCGGTGTTGCCCTGAGAACAAGATGTGTGCAGCTCCTATCGGGATTGTCGGCACATCGGGCGGCTTTGCTGGTCTTGTTTTACCATTGTCGAAATGTCTTGTAAACCAGGATTCCGAGACTAATCAGGTCTTCCTGGGAGAAGGAATATCCTTCGTTGACCGTGAGAGCTTGTGATGGGCTAAGCTGGGATATCCCTGCAGGGTATAAACTTTCGAGAGTCATGCACGCGGTTATGTGGCAGATGGGAATTTGTTAATATCCGATGTAGATAACTTGACACCAGATTCTATTTAAAATGCATCAACCGCGTGTGTAGCCGTGATGGTCTCTTTTCGGTGGAGTTCGGGAAGTGAACACCGTTTTGGGTTATGTTTGACGTAAGTAGGAGTTCAGGATCACCTCTTGATCATTGCTAGCTTCACGACCATTCCATTTGTTCTCTTCTCACTCTTATTTGCGTATGTTAGCCACCATATCATGCTTAGTCACTGCTGCAGCCTCACCACTTTACCCCTTCCTTACCCATTAAGCTTTGCTAGTCTTGATACCCATGGTTATGGGATTGTTGAGTCCTTGTGGCTCACAGGTTACTACAACAACAGATGCAGGTACAGGTTATGCGATGATCATGACGCGAGAGCGATGCTTGCTTATTTTGGAGTTCTTCTTCTGCTTCTTCTTCGATCAGGGGATAGGTTCCAGGTCGGCAGCCTGGGCTAGCAGGGTGGATATTGTTTGAGTTTCCATTTGTGTTTCATCTGCATGCGGATGTTGATCTTATGGTTGATGTATTGATGTATTCTTGCAGCATTTGTATGCCTTGTATGTATCCCCATCTATTATGTAAGGTTGATGTAATGATATCCACCTTGCAAAAGCATATCAATATGCGGTTCTATCCTTGGTGGGACCTTCGAGTCTCTCTAGGATAGTATCGCATATTGGGCGTGACAAGTTGGTATCAGAGCCTCGACCGACCTTAGGAGCCCCCCTTGTTTGATCGTGTAGTTTGGTCGTTGTTGAGTCTAGAAGAAAACTGTTTTCGGAGTCTAGTTATATCGGAGAGTAGGAATTCTTTTTACTCCTCGTCCCCTTCATCGCTCTGGTAAGGAATCTTGACGTAGGTGTTTTGAATTACTTCTCTTCCCCTTCTAATTTTCTTTAGGTTCACGCAGTTGGTTTTTTTAGTCGTTGGTTCTCAGCTCTTTTCATCCGGTGCATTTCTCGTCAAGTTGACTGGAGCCTCTTCATCGTTGCCAAGTTCAATCCTCAGTTCTTTCTCAGCGACGAGGTTTTCCCCGTCCTCAGTTGTCTTATTTTCCCATCCGCCCACCCCTTTTTCATCTCGGAGCCGGAGTCCGTAATCGAGTATCCATCCTACTCATGCGAAGCATTAGCATTCTTTCAACCAGTGTTTCCTCTTGAAGTTATTCATCAGTTTTTCCCCTTCCAAGTTGCCTTTGTTTTCCCACCCTCCCACCCTTTTTCTTCCCGGAGTATGAGTCTCTTGCGGAGCCTCTTCAGTCTTTTGTCAATTGTTTCAACCGGTGAATTCTCGTTTTGTTCGACATTCTTCATCTCTTTTTCTTTTTTGGTGGATTCAATTCAAGTTTTTCGGTGTTGATCGTATTATTTCCCTTGGTTAAAGTGTTCTCCTTCCTTGTTTGCCTCTCGCCATTCAATCATTCCAGAGTTCGGAAGACATCTTAGGAGATTCGTCTGTGTTCGAATTAATCCGACATTGTCACCTCATTCATATATTTCAATCATTCCGGTGCATCATCTACCTGTTCAACAATCCTTTTCAACGGTGTTTTTCTCTTTAGTGGGCCCTAACCCACAGGTCTTTTCCCAGGATCTTACCTGACTCTTCTAATTATTTCGGAGCCATTCCTAATTCTTTTCAAAGGGTGACGTAAGAATGGATCCCATCAGTCAGATGCCATCTCCAAGATCGCTTTCAAATTCTTGTCATCTTTGGTTCAACCCTTCCTCTTTTTCATTCACCCGGAGTATCTCAGTAATTTTGGTGGTTTTTCTCGTCGTCATTTGAAGACTGAAGAAGAGTTTTTCCTCTAAATCTTGCCTGTTCTCTCGAAGATTTGCGGTTCTAGCTTCATGTTATCCTCTGGAATTATTCCGTTTGTCAGATATTCTTTTCTTACCCATCCGGAGTATGTCAGGAGTTGTTTTTCCATTTCTTTTCACCGGAGGCCATCATTCCAGAAGAATTCTTTGTCCTCACATTTCAGCCACCGTTATCCAATTATCCCGGTGCTTTGTTCAAGTGTTCTTTAATCAGCTCATGATCTCTTTGTTCTTTTGCATCTAAATCCCCTCAAGCATATTTGTTCTTCTAATTCTTCCCAGTGATTCAGTCTCTTTCATTAGTCATTTTCGAATTCTTACGGTGGTTCTTTCAGATTCTTTTTCTTTGAATTCATTTTAATCCATTCGTTCTTTCAATCCTACCGGTGGTTCATGAAGACCTTCTCAAGTTTGCGATATGTCACTTCTCAATCCTTTTCAAGAAGAATAAGTAGTATGAAAAATCCATTGCTTGTCATCAATTTAATTTGATGAAGGATAAGCATACAATAAATCTTATTCTTATTTCATCCAAGTGATTAATCCCTTTCTTCGGAGTTTGTTCTTGATGAATAAATTCTAGTTCCAAGTGTTTTCATCTTTTCTTTTCCGGAGTTCAAATTTCCTCGGCCATTTTGTTGGAACCTCCATCTAAATCACCGCAAGGCTTAATCTTATTATTTCATCCTTCATTTCTATCTCATCATCCTTTTGTCACAGGAGTTCTTCATGGTCGTTCTTCATGATTTCATTCATTCTTCAAGAGTTCATCAAGATTTTTTTGGTGGAGTTCAACTATCTTTTCTTCTCACGTCTCGAAGTGCAAATAATTCTCCGTTTTCTTCTGAAGTGGAGTTTTGCATTTCTTCATTCTTCTCAGCTATCCAATCATCCGTTTGTGTCCGGTTATCACCTTATGATCTTGAGATGTTACCTATAAGACCACAACAAGCTTATTATTTTCGTTGTTGATTTTCTCAACAACTCCGTTTAAACCTTCCTTCTAAAGATGCTTTCAATTTCAGTCATGGCGCAAGTTGTCATTTTCTTCTCCGTTCTTTTCATTCAACTCTTTCAATTCTTTCTGGAGGTTTTGTGTCATGTTCCTTGATTTTGCGTTCCTTACATGGTTGGGTGATTTATGGGACCCCCTTGACAGTTCGTTTGAATAAAACTCCTCCAGCAAGGCCCAACCTTGGTTTTACCATTTGCCTCACCTAGCCCTTCTTCCCTTGGGTTTCCGGAGCCCAAGGGTCATCTTTATTTTAGCC
>NC_057798.1:522079245-522114000 GCF_018294505.1 Triticum aestivum | reverse complement strand
CCCGGGCCAGTGCTTCTCTAAGTGCTGGTCCGAACCGAGCTGCCTGCGGGGCCACCTCGGGGAAACTTGAGGGTTGGTTTTACTCGTAGCTAGTCTCATCCGGTGTTGCCCTGAGAACGAGATATGTGCAGCTCCTATCGGGATTGTCGGCACATCGGGCGGCTTTGCTGGTCTTGTTTTACCATTGTCGAAATGTCTTGTAAACCGGGATTCCGAGACTGATCAGGTCTTCCTGGGAGAAGGAATATCCTTTGTTGACCGTGAGAGCTTGTGATGGGCTAAGCTGGGACATCCCTGCAGGGTATAAACTTTCGAGAGCCATGCCCGCGGTTATGTGGCAGATGGGAATTTGTTAATATCCGGTTGTAGATAACTTGACACCAGATTCGATTTAAAACGCATCAACCACATGTGTAGCTGTGATGGTCTCTTTTCGGCGGAGTCCGGGAAGTGAACACCGTTTTGGGTTATGTTTGACGTAAGTAGGAGTTCAGGATCACCTCTTGATCATTGCTAGCTTCATGACCGTTCCATTTGTTCTCTTCTCGCTCTTATTTGCGTATGTTAGCCACCATATCATGCTTAATCACTGCTGCAGCCTCACCACTTATCACATCCCTAGTTCTGGTATGACCTAGACTAGCTAGCCAGTTGTGCATCATTTTTAAATTCCATTTAATTTTGAAATGAGGACTTGTGAAACCCTCAGAATCATCTCTGAAAATGACCCAAATAAAAATTGTTCCAAAAAGGTCCAAGAAAATGTTCATGTTGCTCTCTGAAAATATTGGTGAGAGGTAAAATTCAAACAACTATTTTAGGAGCTCATGCATATTTATTTTGGCCATCTGGATTAATCCGATAATTATTTGCATTGGATATATATATGTCATATATATAATATATGTCCAAAAATTATGCCATTTGCTGAGGAGCTCTGGAATAATATAGTTAGCTCCTGCAAAAATTGGCATAAGGTAATAAAATGATTTAGTATTTTAATCAAATCAAAACAAATGTCAGAAAAATAGAAAAAGAAATAAAAGAGGAAAACCCTACCTGGACTTACCCGCGGCCTGGCACTGTGTGGCCTGGCCCAGCGGCCTAGCAGGCCGGCCCAGCCAGCAGGCAGCCCAGCCCGCCTCCTCCTCTGTCGTCTTCTCCCCCTCGCCCAAGCAGCTGCGTGCCCGCGCCACAGCCGGCCGCGGCCACGCGCCCGGCCACCTCCTCCCTTCCTTCCTGCCTGGCGTCCTCCTCGTCGCCCTGGATGCCCCGGACATCGCCACGCGCCGCCCCGGTCCTCCCCCACTCTCTCTCGCTCTCCCTCCTCCCCTGGACCTCTCCCTCTCCCCGCGCCCGAAGCGCTGCCGCCGCCGCAGCTCACCGCCGACGCGCTCCCCGCCGTCCCCTCGCCCCTCCGTGGAGTCCACGAGCACCGCCGCATCGTCATCGTCCTCCCCGCCAAGCCACGCGAGCGGAAGCGCCCTGCAGCATCGTCCCCGACCCCTTCTTCCTCCTCGGGCCGCCGGAGATCCTCTTCGCCGCTACGACCGCTTCGGTTCCTCCCCGACCTCGCCGACCCGTTCGTCGTGACCGCTGTGAGCTACTGGCCGCTTTTCCCCTCTCCGTTCTCCTTCTCGCATGCCGTAGTGACTGCACCTAGCTCGACCGCACCCGCTGCCGCCTGCGCTCGCCGCCGACGCGCCTCCGGCGACCATTTGGTCCATCGGACGTGTCCATCGCCCTTGCCGCATCGCGCACGCACACACCAGCACTCCAACTCTCATGCACGCGCACCACAGCGCAGCTCGCGCCTCACCCGAGCTCCGGCCGCCGCGGCCGAGCTCCTCGCTGTCGCCTCCGGCCACCCTAGGCCCGGCTAGCACCACCGCCTGACGCGCGCTGGTCTGGGCTCTCGAACGAGCCCAGCCACGCGGTGAACGGGGCACCGCAGCCCGTTTCCGCGGCGCTCCGCCATTTCGGGCCTCGCCGGCGGCTTAACGCCGGTGGGGTTGACCGCCTTGACCACGCCGGCCTGTCAGGTGGGTCCGGCCCGTCAGGTGATTAGCTTAGTGCTAATCATTGCTTATTTAACTCCCTAACACTGACAGTGGGCCCCAGCGCCACTAATCTTTTAACTAGGATTAAACTAACCCCTGTTTAACCCCCTGTCACTGATGTGTGGACCCCACACGTCAGGTTTGACCTCGTCAGCACCGTTGACTTGCTGACGTAGGCATGACGCAGTGCAGATGCAATTATTTATTTTCTGGAATTATTTTAATTCAGGAAATCCCAAAAAATTAGCAAAACTTCAAAAAATCACAGAAATTCAACCGTGGCTCAGATTGAAATAATTTATATATGAAAAATTATCAGAAAAATGCAATCTTTCCATCTGTACCAGTTTCATGCATGACAAACCAACCTAAACCTGCTGTATAGGTGAAAACATGTAATGGCATTTATAAGAGCTTAATTTGGAGTTACATTTGAACCCTTGATTTAAATGGACTTCATTCATTTTGAATACTAGTTGCATTAGCTCAAACAGCATCACATCTTCATGCCATGTTCATGCATCATTTTGTTTCATATGCTTGTGTTTTGATTGCCGACACTGTTCCTTCTCGATAGGTCCTGCTCCGGAGACCGTTCCAGAGTACCTGTCTGAGGAGCAGTGCCTTCCTTGTTGATATACCAGGCAAGCAAACCCCCTTGTTCATTCCGATACAATCCTACTCTCTCGCTCCTGCTCTCAGTTATTGCATTAGGACAACAACGATTCATCTGCTACTTTGTGCTGCGGTAGTTGAACCCATCCCTCTGCATGACCTGTCATTGCCACAGTAAATAGTTGAAACCCACTAGCATGTGTAGGAGTTGATTGAAGCCATTGTTGTGTTCCTACCATGCTATGCCTGCTATTGCTTAGAGTTGTGTCAGGTCTGATTCATTGGGAATGAATTGGAGTGTTACGATATGTTTTGATGCTGAGAGTTAAGTGTGTGAACACGATTTGGTAAAGGTAGCGGTGAGAGGCCATGTAGGAGTACATGGTGGGTTGTCTCACTGGAACCGTCCTTAAGCACTGAGTTCTATGCATGTTGTCCAATGACTCGATACTACCACACATTGGGCTTCGGGCGCTCCAAGCCCTCTCGACTTATTAACCAACTTGGTCTCTGTCTAGGAGTCGCAACTAGTTTCTGGTGTTTGTAGGTAGTGTTAGTAGTCTATCAAGTGGCACCCAGCCAGGTGGGCTTGGGACAGACTAGGCACAAGTGGCACGGTGTACCAAGCGTAGATCCATCCGGCGAGGTGGGCTTGGGAACCCTGCACACATCATTTGGGGCCGTGAGTGAAACCCCGGCCGGATCTCCTTGCGGATGGAACTCGAATAGGCGATAAACCTAGGCTAGAGTCTTGTGCGGTTAGTCAGGTCGTGGTCGACACCCTCGCCAGGCTTCCGCTTGAAGGTTGCCGAGATACATGACGTGTACATGGCGGTAAGTGGCGAGAGCGTGTGTGAAGAAGTACACCCCTGCAGGGTTAACATGATCTATTCGAATAGCCGGGTCCGCGGTTATGGACTTCTTGGATGCTTACATGGTACATAGACAACTTGAAGTGGATACTCTAAAATGCTCAAGACAAGTGTGAGTGCTATGGATGGCCTTCTCATAGGAAGACGGGAATGAATCCATAGTAGTGTATTGTGTGGTGACTAGTGGACTCGTGTGCGCCATATCACCTCAAAGAAGATCTGGTAGTCGTAGAACAGGATAGCCATAGAGTCAAAGCTGGCTTGCTACAACTAAACCCCACATTACCCTCTTGATACAAATGCATGTATGATAGGATCTGATGTAAGTCTTGCTGAGTACCTTTGTACTCATGTTGCTTTATTTATGTTTTTGCAGCGGAGACTTCGGTCTTACTAGTGTTCTCGTGGACTTCGACAAGTAGCTTGTACCTCAGCTACGATCTTGATCGGATGTTGTAGTTAGTCAGGCTCTTCAGCCTTTTTCATTTGTAGATGTCTGTACTTAGACATGTAATGCTTCCGCTTGTTGCTTGTATGCTCTGTATGATGGGTCCTGTGACCCCTGTTTGCAATAAATGCTATGTTGGCTCTTGAGCCTTATTTATATGAGTTGTTGAGTTATGTTGTGATGCCATGTTGTACAGCACATACTTGCATGTTATGCGTACGTGTAATGTGTATTGCTATGTGTGGGATCTGACTATCTAGTTGTTTATCCTTAGTAGCCTCTCTTATCGGGAAATGCCTCCTAGTGCTTCCACTGAGCCCTGGTAGCTTGCTACTGCTCCGGAACACTTAGGTTGGCCGGCATGTGTCCTTCTTCGTTCTTGTGTCTGTCCCTTCGGGGAAATGTCACGCGGTGTCTACCGGAGTCCTGTTAGCCTGCTACAGCCCGATTTACCGGAGTCCTGTTAGCCCGCTACAGCCCGGTTCACCGGAGTCCTGTTAGCCCAGTGCTACAGCCTGGATTCACTCGCTGATGACCGACACGTTCGATGCTGGGTCATGGATGCCTGTCCCTGTAAGTTTGTGCCACTTGGGGTTTACGACTAGCCATGTCAGCCCGAGCTTCTTATCATATGGATGCTAGCGACACTATCATATACGTGTGCCAAAAGGCGCAAACGGTCCCGGGCAAAGGTAAGGCGACACCCGTGGGGATACCGTGCGTGAGGCCGCAAAGTGATATGAGGTGTTACATGCTAGATCGATGTGGCATTGAGTCGGGGTCCTGACAGTTTTGGTATCAGAGCCTGACTGCCTGTAGGATTACCAAGCCAAACTGGTCGAAGTTGAGTCTAGAAATTCTTTAGTTATGTAAGGGAATTGATTGTGGGAAGGAACGTAAGGCTCTTTTTACTCCTTATACCTCATGGCCTTCTGATCTGAGTCATCCTACCTTTCCTACGGGGTTAAGGAACTAGGCTTCTCTTCCGTCTATAAGGATCACGTGTTACTACTCTGTAGTCCCATAGGATTGGTTGATCAGAGTCATACCCAGTTTCGAGTACTTCCAGTGTAGTCTGTTTAGTACTATCTCAGAACCTTGAGTGATGATGATGAGTATGTTACTACCCCATTTTAGCAGGATGTCTCATTCTGAGCATTTTACTGCCGTTATGCTGCCGGAATTGCCCTAGGAGCTCGAGAGATACTAATTTCCTTGTCCTACATTCTGTAGCCTATAGTTGATGTTGATTCCGTCCTTGGTTTCGTTTCTCAGGATGTCATCAGCTAAGCGAAGTTCTGTTGCTCGTAGCCAGAACCACGGAGATGGTAGGGATGAGGATCCTCCCGACCAGCCTTCGTTGACAGAGTTCATGTTAGAAATGGAGAGGAACAAGCGTGAGTCTAACTGCTTGTTGGCACGTATCGAGGAGAACACCGCACATCAGTTCAAAGGGTTTGTAACCATTCATGACTTCATTCGCTTGCACCCACCTACCTTTCATCATTCCATCGAGCCACTCGATGCAGATGACTGGCTCCATAGCATCACTCATAAGCTGCATTCCGCGAACGTAGATGAAGATGACAAGGTCACCTATGCCACATACCACCTGGAAGGTCCTGCTAGTCTTTGGTGGCAGAACTATGAAGCTATGCTTCCAGCTGGACAGATTCCTACCTGGAAGGATTTCACTGAGGCTTTTCGCGAGCATCACATTCCTGAGGCCCTCATCGATCGCAAGAGAGAAGAGTTCTGTAGTTTCACCCAAAGTAAGATGGTTGTTGATGCTTACAGTAGAGAGTTTGAGAACCTTGCCCGCTATGCTTCAGAAGAGGTGTCCACGGACGCCAAGAAGCAGGCTAGGTTCCGGAAGGGTCTCAACCCCAAGTTGCGTCGTGATCTCCACTTGCACCATTGTGATACATTTCAGGCTATTGTGAACAAGGCCATTAATGCAGAGACAGCTCAGCTCACTTACGAGGAGTCTCGTAAGCACACCCATGATTTGGGATCTTCCTCCGGTTCTAGTTCTCAAAAGCGTCGGATTTGGGTTCCGAACTCCGCTCTTCCATCCGGATATGTACCGAGGCCATCTTATGTGGCACCTCATCCAGTTCAGCAGTATGCTCCACCCAGGCCTATTGGTGGACCGCCTGCCAATGCAGGTCCACGTCCTACCTCCAAGATTTGTTACAAGTGCGGAGAGCCAGGCCACATTGCTTGTATTTGCACTCAGACCAGAGTTGCTCCACCCCAGCCCGAGAAGTCTGTTGATCGTGGTAAGCCATCACGCAAGATGATCAGTGCCAAGTCAGCTCCCATTAAACATGGACGTGTGCATCACGTCTCAGCTAAAGACGCTCATGATGATCCAGATGTCGTTCTTGGTACACTCCTTGTCAACTGTCATCCAGCATCGGTTCTGTTCGATACTGGAGCATCTCATTCCTTCATTTCTGAAAGCTATGCCCGCTTGCACAACATGTCATTTTGTGATATGCCCTCTCCACTAGTTATTCAAACTCCTGGATCCAAATGGCAAACTTCTAGTGTAAGCCATGGTAACGAAATCCTTGTTGATAGACTTGTATTCCTTGCATCACTTATAGCCCTCAAGTCTTCGGATATTAACATCATCTTGGGTATGGACTGGATGACAGCTCATTATGCCAAGATTGATTGTTACACCAGGTCTGTTCAGCTTACACATCCATCTGGCAAGATAGTCACTGTCTCCACTAGAGTTGCAAAGCGTTAGCTCTATTCTCTTAATGCCAGCCCTCTTCCAGACCTTGAAGATATCCCGGTAGTCCGTGACTTTCCGGATGTCTTTCCAGAGGAACTCCTAGGTGTTCCACCTGACAGAGATGTAGAGTTCGTCATAGATCTTATCCCAGGAACCGCCCCAATTTCTAGGAGACCTTACAAAATGGCACCCTTAGAACTAGTCGAGCTTAAGAAACAACTTGATGAGTCCTTGCAAAAGGGTTTCATCCGTCCCAGTTCTTCTCCTTGGGCTTGCCCCATCCTCTTTGTCAGGAAGAAGGATGGTACGGACCAGATGGTTGTAGATTATCGTCCCGTTAATTTGGTCACGATAAAGAACAAATATCCGCTCCCCAGGATCAACGACATGTATGATCAGCTCGCTGGATCCTCAGTCTTCTCCAAGATGAATTTGAGGTTAGGCTACCACCAAATCAAGATCAGAAATGGGGACATTCCTAAAACGACTTTTGTCACTCGTTATGGTCAGTACGAGTACACCGTCATGTCCTTTGGTCTAACCAACGCTCCAGCTACATTCTCCCGCTTGATGAACTCGATCTTCATGGAGTACCTAGATAAATTCGTCGTGGTTTATCTCGATGATATTCTTATTTACTCGAAGAACGAAGAAGAGCATGCCGAACATCTTAGACTTGTGTTAGAAAAACTCAGAGAGCACCGCCTTTATGCCAAGTTCTCCAAGTGTGAATTTTGGTTGCCAGAAGTGACCTATCTAGGCCACGTGATCTCTGGTAAGGGCATTGCTGTCAACCCCGAGAGAGTTAAGGCCGTTCTTGATTGGACTCCACCCGAAACCGTTAAACAAGTTAGGAGTTTCCTTGGTCTAGCCAGCTATTGCCGCCGTTTTGTTGAAAACTTCTCCAAAGTAGCCAAACCCCTCACGGAACTTCTCAAGAAGGATAAAAAGTTTGAGTGGTCCCCACAGTGTGAGTACAGTTTTCAGGAACTGAAAAGACGCCTGACTTCTGCTCCCATACTTGTGCCACCGGATTTCACTAAAGACTTTGTTATCTACTGCGATGCCTCACGATAGGGACTAGGTTGCATCATTATGCAGGATCGTCATGTGATTGCCTATGCATCTCGACAGTTGCATCCACATGAGGATAATTATCCTACACATGATCTAGAGCTTGCAGCCGTAGTCTATGCACTCAAGACCTGGCGACATTACCTCCTTGGTAAACGTTGCGAGATCTACACCGATCACCAGAGTCTCAAGTATATCTTCACCCAACCAGATTTGAACCTTAGGCAAAGACGTTGGTTGGAGTTAATCACAGATTATGATCTAGGGATTACCTATACTCCAGGCAAAGCTAATATCATGGCTGATGCGTTAAGCCGTAAATCCTATTGCAACAATCTCATGTTGCAGCAAGGCCAACCACTTCTCCATGAGGAATTCTGTAAGCTTAATCTTCACATTGCTCCTCACGGATTCCTTTCTACCTTGGTGGAGAAACCTGATCTTGAGGATCGGATTATCGCAGCTCAAAAGCAGGACACAGGAATTTCTCGGATCAAGAGAAACATTAAGAAGGGAGTTGGTGGATGTTTCTCTATGGATGATCGTGGTGTTGTTTTCTTTGAGAATCGCTTGGTGGTTCCCAAGAATCAACATCTGCGACAATTGATTCTTAAGGAGGCGCATGAATCTCCTCTCACGATTCATCCCGGTAGTACTAAGGTGTATCAGGACCTACGCCAGAGGTTCTGGTGGACTAGGATGAAGAGAGAAATCGCTGAGTTCATTGCTAAATGTGATGTTTGTCGTCGTGTTAAGGCAGAGCATCAAAGACCTGCTGGCACCCTTCAGCCATTAACTATTCCTGAGTGGAAATGGGATAAAGTTGGTATGGATTTCATCACCGGCTTTCCCAGGACCAAGAAAGGGAATAACGCTATCTTCGTAGTCATTGACCGTCTTTCCAAAGTGGCTCACTTCCTTCCTGTTCGAGAGAGTATCACTGCTAGTCAGCTCGCTGACTTATATATTTCTCAAATAGTATCACTTCATGGTGTTCCACTAGAGATCAATTCAGACTGTGGCAGTCTTTTCACTTCTCATTTCTGGGAGAGTTTCCAAACTGCCATGGGAACCCATCTTTTCTTCAGTACCGCTTTCCACCCTCAGTCGAGTGGTCAGGTGGAAAGGGTCAACCAAATTCTTGAAGACATGCTTAGAGCTTGCGTTATCTCATTCGGTATGGATTGGGAGAAATGTCTTCCTTTCACCGAGTTTGCTTATAACAATAGCTATCAATCCAGCCTCAAGAAAGCTCCTTTTGAGGTTCTCTATGGACGAAGATGTCGAACACCTTTGAACGGGTCAGAAACCGGTGAAAGACAATTCTTTGGACCGGACATGATCCAGGAGGCAGAAGAGCAAGTTCGCATCATTCGTGAGAATTTGAAAACAGCCCAGTCTCGTCAAAAGAGCCAGTACGATCGTCATCATAAGGATATGACTTATGAAATTGGTGACAAAGCTTACCTTCGGGTTACTCCTTTGAAGGGTACCCATCGTTTCGGTATCAAAGGCAAGTTGGCTCCTCGTTACATTGGTCCTTTTCGCATTCTCGCTAAACGAGGAGAGGTTACCTACCAGTTGAAACTACCCCCACATCTTTCCAGAGTGCATGATGTCTTCCACGTCTCTCAACTCAGGCGTTGCTTCTCGGATCCTATCCGCGGAGTGGACCACGAAACGCTTGATCTCCAAGATAACCTCACATACCGAGAGTACTCGGTTCGCATTCTTGATCAAGCAGAGCGTGTCACCCGACGTCATAACATCAAGTTCCTCAAGGTTCAGTGGTCTCATCATTCCGAGAGAGAAGCTACCTGGGAGCGAGAAGATCGTCTTCGACTGGAGTACCCCGCTTTCTTTCCGTCGACCCCTGAATCTCGGGACGAGATTCTTTCAAGTGGGGGTGAGTTGTCACATCCCTAGTTCTGGTATGACCTAGACTAGCTAGCCAGTTGTGCATCATTTTTAAATTCCATTTAATTTTGAAATGAGGACTTGTGAAACCCTCAGAATCATCTTTGAAAATGACCCAAATAAAAATTGTTCCAAAAAGGTCCAAGAAAATGTTCATGTTGCTCTCTGAAAATATTGGTCAGAGGTAAAATTCAAACAAATATTTTAGGAGCTCATGGATATTTATTTTGGCCATTTGGATTAATCCGGTAATTATTTGCATTGGATATATATATGTCATATATATAATATATGTCCAAAAATTATGCCATTTGCTGAGGAGCTCTGGAATAATATAGTTAGCTCCTGCAAAAATTGGCATAAGGTAATAAAATGATTTAGTATTTTAATTAAATCAAAACAAATGTCAGAAAAATAGAAAAACAAATAAAAGAGGAAAACCCTACCTGGACTTACCCGCGGCCTGGCACTGTGTGGCCTGGCCCAGCGGCCTAGCAGGCCAGCCCAGCCCACCTCCTCCCCTGTCGTCTTCTCCCCCTCGCCCAAGCAGCTGCGTGCCCGCGCCATAGCCGGCCGCGGCCACGCGCCCGGCCACCTCCTCCCTCCCTGCCTGCCTGGCGTCCTCCTCGTCGCCCTGGATGCCCCGGACATCGCCACGCGCCGCCCCGGTCCTCCCCCACTCTCTCTCGCTCTCCCTCCTCCCCTGGACCTCTCCCTCTCCCCACGCCCGAAGTGCTGCCGCCGCCGCAGCTCACCGCCGACGCGCTCCCCGCCGTCCCCTCGCCCCTCCGTGGAGTCCACGAGCACCGCCGCATCGTCATCGTCCTCCCCGCCAAGCCACGCGAGCGGAAGTGCCCTGCAGCATCGTCCCCGACCCCTTCTTCCTCCTCGGGCCGCCGGAGATCCCCTTCGCCGCCCCGACCTCGCCGACCCGTTCGTCGTGACCGCTGTGAGCTACTGGCCGCTTTTCCCCTCTCCGTTCTCCTCCTCGCACGCTGTAGTGACTGCACCTAGCTCGACCGCACCCGCCGCCGCCTGCGCTCGCCGCCGACGCGCCTCCGGCGACCATTTGGTCCATCGGACGTGTCCATCGCCCTCGCCGCATCGCGCACGCACACACCAGCACTCCAACTCTCCTGCACGTGCACCACAGCGCAGCTCGCGCCTCACCCGAGCTCCGGCCGCCGCGACCAAGCTCCTCGCTGTCGCCTCCGGCCACCCCAGGCCCGGCTGGCACCACCGCCTGACGTGTGCTGGTCTGGGCTCTCGAACGAGCCCAGCCACGCTGCGAACGGGGCACCGCAGCCCGTTTCTGCGGCGCTCCGCCGTTTCGGGCCTCGCCGGCGGCTTAACGCCGGTGGGGTTGACCGCCTTGACCACGCCGGCCTGTTAGGTGGGTCCGACCCGTCAGGTGATTAGCTTAGTGCTAATCACTGCTTATTTAACTCCCTGACACTGACAGTGGGCCCCAGCGCCACTAATCTTTTAATTAGGATTAAACTAACCCCTGTTTAACCCCCTGTCACTGACGTGTGGACCCCACACGTCAGGTTTGACCTGGTCAGCACCGTTGACTTGCTGATGCAGGCATGACACAGTGCTGACGCAATTATTTATTTGTTGGAATTATTTTAATTCAGGAAATTCCAGAAAATTCGCAAAACTTCAAAAAATCATAGAAATTCAACCGTAGCTCAGATTGAAATAATTTATATATGAAAAATTATCAGAAAAATGGAATCTTTCCATCTGTACCAGTTTCATGCATGACAAACTAACCTAAACCTGCTGTATAGGTGAAAACATGTAATGGCATTTATAAGAGCTTAATTTGGAGTTGCATTTGAACCCTTGATTCAAATGGACTTCATTCATTTTGAATACTAGTTGCATTAGCTCAAACAGCATCACATCTTCATGCCATGTTCATGCATCATTTTGTTTCATATGCTTGTGTTTTGATTGCCGACACTGTTCCTTCTTGATAGGTCCTGCTCCGGAGACCGTTCCAGAGTACCTGTCTTAGGAGCAGTGCCTTCCTTGTTGATATACCACGCAAGCAAACCCCCTTGTTCATTCTGATACAATCCTACTCTCTCGCTCCTGCTCTCAGTTATTGCATTAGGACAACAACGATTCATCTGCTACTTTGTGCTGCGGTAGTTGAACCCATCCCTCTGCATGACCTATCATTGCCACAGTAAATAGTTGAAACCCACTAGCATGTGTAGGAGTTGATTGAAGCCATTGTTGTGTTCCTACCATGCTATGCCTGCTATTGCTTAGAGTTGTGTCAGGTCTAATTCATTGGGAATGAATTGGAGTGTTACGATATGTTTTGATGCTGAGAGTTAAGTGTGTGAACACGATTTGGTAAAGGTAGCGGTGAGAGGCCATGTAGGAGTACATGGTGGGTTGTCTCACTGGAACTGTCCTTAAGCACTGAGTTCTATGTATGTTGTCCAATGACTCGATACTACCACACATTGGGCTTCGGGCGCTCCAAGCCCTCTCGACTTATTAACCAACTTGGTCTCTGTCTAGGAGTCGCAACTACTTTCTGGTGTTTGTAGGTAGTGTTAGTAGTCTACCAAGTGGCACCCGGCCAGGTGGGCTTGGGACAGACTAGGCACAAGTGGCACGGTGTACCAAGCGTAGATCCATCCGGCGAGGTGGGCTTGGGAACCCTGCACACATCATTTGGGGCCGTGGGTGAAACCCCGGCCGGATCTCCTTGCGGATGGAACCCGAATAGGCGATAAACCTGGGCTAGAGTCTTGTGCGGTTAGTCAGGTCGTGGCCGACACCCTCGCCAGGCTTCCGCTTGAAGGTTGCCGAGATACATGACGTGTACATGGCGGTAAGTGGCGAGAGCGTGTGTGAAGAAGTACACCCCTGCAGGGTTAACATGATCTATTCGAATAGCCGGGTCCGCGGTTATGGACTTCTTGGATGCTTACATGGTACATAGACAACTTGAAGTGGATACTCTAAAATGCTCAAGACAAGTGTGAGTGCTATGGATGGCCTTCTCGTAGGAAGACGGGAATGAATCCATAGTAGTGTATTGTGTGGTGACTAGTGGACTCGTGTGTGCCATATCACCTCAAAGAAGATCTGGTAGTCGTAGAACAGGATAGCCATGGAGTCAAAGCTGGCTTGCTGCAACTAAACCCCACATTACCCTCTTGATACAAATGCATGTATGATAGGATCTGATGTAAGTCTTGCTAAGTACCTTTGTACTCATGTTGCTTTATTTATGTTTTTGCAGCGGAGACTTCGGTCTTACTAGTGTTCTCGTGGACTTCGACAAGTAGCTTGTACCTCAGCTACGATCTTGATCGGATGTTGTAGTTAGTCAAGCTCTTCAGCCTTTTTCATTTGTAGATGTCTGTACTCAGACATGTAATGCTTCCGCTTGTTGCTTGTATGCTCTGTATGATGGGTCCTGTGACCCCTGTTTGCAATAAATGCTATGTTGGCTCTTGAGCCTTATTTATATGAGTTGTTGAGTTATGTTGTGATGCCATGTTGTACAGCACATACTTGCATGTTATGCATACGTGTAATGTGTATTGCTATGTGTGGGATCTGACTATCTAGTTGTTTATCCTTAGTAGCCTCTCTTACCGGGAAATGCCTCCTAGTGATTCCACTGAGCCCTGGTAGCTTGCTACTGCTCCGGAACACTTAGGTTGGCCGGCATGTGTCCTTCTTCGTTCATGTGTCTGTCCCTTCGGGGAAATGTCACGCGGTGTCTACCGGAGTCCTGTTAGCCTGCTACAGCCCGGTTTACCGGAGTCCTGTTAGCCCGCTACAGCCCGGTTCACCGGAGTCCTGTTAGCCCAGTGCTACAGCCTGGATTCACTCGCTGATGACCGACACGTTCGATGCTGGGTCATGGATGCCTGTCCCTGTAAGTTTGTGCCACTTGGGGTTTACGACTAGCCATGTCAGCCCGGGCTTCTTATCATATGGATGCTAGCGACACTATCATATACGTGTGCCAAAAGGCGCAAATGGTCCCGGGCAAAGGTAAGGCGACACCCGTGGGGATACCGTGCGTGAGGCCGCAAAGTGATATGAGGTGTTACATGCTAGATCGATGTGGCATTGAGTCGGGGTCCTGACACCACTTTACCCCTTCCTTACCCATTAAGATTTGCTAGTGTTGATACCCATGGTTATGGGATTGTTGAGTCCTTGTGGCTCACAGGTTACTACAACAACAGTTGCAGGTACAGGTTATGCGATGATCATGACGCGAGAGCGATGCTTGCTTATTTTGGAGTTCTCCTTCTGCTTCTTCTTTGATCAGGGGATAGGTTCTAGGTCGGCAGCCTGGGCTAGCAGGGTGGATATTGTTTGAGTTTCTGTTTGTGTTTCATCCGTAGTCGGATGTTGATCTTATGGTTGATGTATTGATGTATTCTTGCGGCATTTGTATGCCTTGTATGTATCCCCATCTATTATGTAATGTTGATGTAATGATATCCACCTTGCAAAAGCGTATCAATATGCGGTTCTATCCTTGGTGGGACCTTCGAGTCTCTTTAGGATAGTATCGCATATTGGGTGTGACAGAGAAACTTGGCCGTGGTCGCCCGGATTGTTGAACGACTCCCTCGTTGCTCTAGGAATTCTCTGTTTGCAAACAAGAAGACATACCCAAACAGTTAGATCAACACAGGGAATCATGTGAAACAACATGGAAAGAAAAAAGAGCGAAGCACTTGGGCGGCCAATGCTTACCAAGAAGGTGGACATGTCGGTTTTTGTAAGGACTTTGGTATATGAAGTGCGAACTGCAGCCCAGTCTGTTGCCAGTGCAACTGCATGGGCCGGAGCAGATGCAAGTGCAAGTGTTGGTGCAGGTGCCGAAGCCGCTGCTGCTGCCGAAGATGGTGCTCCTTGTAGAGCTGGTGCCGGTGTCGATGCCCGATCCTCTGGTAGATCATACTGATCCGCTGACGCGGTCGGTGCCCAATCCTCAGCTGGATTAGACTGAGCTGCTACCGCTGTCAGTGCTATAGCAACTGTCGGTGCTCGATCTGTGCGAGACAGCAGTGATCGTGTCTAGCCTACTATGATCAGCTTTCTAACTTGACTAGGATCCGTGACTGTGATCCAGTTTTTTCTTCATTTCTTTTAAACACGAGAAGGACTAATTGTGGCGTTTTTGTTAAACCAAACTACAGTTCATCATAGGGATTCAGCTTGTACTCAGACAACAGACGGATCCAATTTTTTCCAATAATATAAGTGATGGACAGTGCCTTCGATACGGAAACGACATAAGAAGTGAAACCTGCAAAAATAGCCATCGTAGAGCAAACCAAACGGTTTATTCTGTGACGAATGTCACATGGAAAAACCTGCATCGTAAAATTGTAGGAAAAGAAAGAAAACATGACATTAAATCAATAAGATTTAGACAGTAAATCAATAAGATTTACTTGATGTGACATGAGTGAATTCTTACCAGGAAATCACTATGTTGAAGTACTAAACAGAAGATTGATCGTCCAACTACGCGTGGCATGCAGGGGCCCTGCCTACTCCCACAAGCAGGACAGTCCAAAGGTCACGACAAATCGTATGGACCGAACATCCATGGGACTGGAAATCCTGGTGGGTGCGATAAACCCTGCAATGCATACAGATATTGGAGTGTAACCATAATTGATAAACCGTCCTCAGAAAGAATATGATCTGTATACTTCAAAATGTACAGACTAAATTGAGTGGACAGACATTAACATAGACCATTCTCAGGGCTGACCACACACCAAAAGTGGCAGTACTAATAAACAATATAGGGTTCACAAACACAAATCAAGTACTGAACAATACTACTTACTACAGATAAGCAAAGTTGCACTAACTAAACTCTGCAGACTATTTCTTGCCACCGACCTACGGGATGAACCCCACATAACTGACTAGGCCATGGACTTCGTGTGAGATGTCTACATGCACCATCACCATCTTGTCAACCTTGGAGAACCTAACAGAGTGGTCTTTCCACTCATAAACATGATGATGAAGACAAGACGCATCAGATTTGTGGGGAAGCTTTACAAGAACCACACCTTCGTAATCGAAGGCACAACCAGGAAATTGTTGTGGTCAAGTACAGCCTCGAGAACACGCCTGACAACAATGCTACAGGAAAACACTAGTTCAGGACACATGGCGACAAGGACACAGCAGCTGGATAGTTCAGCAATAGAACTCATCATCAGGTCTTCCAGTTCACATGGCATGACTTTGAGAACTTCATCTCCACTGTGGACCTGGTTCTAATTCAAATAGAAACCATATTTTGTTACTACCTCTGTTCAGAAATATAAGATGATTTTCGATATTATACTCCATATATGACTACATATATGCACAGAAATGAGTGAACAAAGACACTAGAACATGTCTTCATAGGCATGAGAGCAGAGGGATTACATGCAATATCCATAACACAAGTTACTGGGGCAAATATACCCTCTTAAAAGGTAGCATTGATGTTCATAAAGTACTCCCTCCGTCCCAAAATTCTTGTCTTAGATTTGTCTAGATACGGATGTTTCAAGTCACATTTTAGTATTAGATACATCCGTATCTAGACAAATCTAAGGCAAGAAATTTGGGACAGAGGGAGTAGTTGAAAGTAATCTATAAGAAATCAGTGTCAACCTCTCGCATGTTTTGGTCAAAGAGGAATTTAGAACCGTCATTTGGCACACTAAAATCACATGCAAGATCACCCAAAAAGTTGTACTACCAGTACTAGTACTGCGTGTTAGATGAAAAAACACGATCAAGATCGAGAAAAAGATCCTCAACAAGAGACATTACCTAGACTTGCTTAATGAGAGATCCCGGAGAGGGGGGCTTGGACAGGGCGATGGCTTTGAGCTTGTCTGCAGTAGTCTCAGTGGGGTGCTTGCGCTTCTTCGTACCATGAGCCTCGATGGTTTTGTCCAGAGCCATAGACATCACATCGGCCGGTGCTCCGGCGTCCATCCAAGAGAGGAAGCTGAGAGAGAAGAGTGAAGGAGGAATGAGATGAGGGAGAAGCGAAGCGAGTGGGGGTTTTCTTCAAGAGAGGAAGCTGAGAGAGAAGAGTGAAATGATGGTTGCTTCGTCTGTCCAACTTACTGCTGGAAAGGAGGGGTGAGGGAGTCCCGGACTAGGGGGTGTCCGGATAGCCGAACTATCATCATCGGCCGGACTCCAAGACTATGAAGATACAAGATTGAAGACTTCGTCTCGTGTCCGGATGGGACTTTCCTTGGCGTGGAAGGCAAGCTTGGCGATACGGATATGTAGATCTCCTACCATTGTAACCGACTCTGTGTAACCCTAGCCCTCTCTCGTGTCTATATAAACCGGATGGCTCTAGTCCATAGGACGAACAACAATCATACCATAGGCTAGCTTCTAGGGTTTAGCCTCCTTGATCTCATGGTAGATCTACTCTTGTAACACACATCATCAATATTAATCAAGCAGGACGTAGGGTTTTACCTCCATCAAGAGGGCCCAAACCTGGGTAAAACATCGTGTCCCTTGTCTCCTGTTACCATCCGCCTAGACGCACAGTTCGGGACCCCCTACCCAAGATCCGCCGGTTTTGACACCGACATTGGTGCTTTCATTGAGAGTTCCTCTGTGTCGTCGCCATCAGGAAGGATGCCTTTTCCTGTCTTTAAAGACGGCGCCGTCGTCAAGGGAGCTTTGGCCGCCGGCCAGACTATCCGGCTAGGCGGTTTTCTTATGACCGCCTATTCGCCACCGCTCCAACAATGACCTCTCAGGTCATTAAAAGCGATCTTCATGTCAGCTCGGAATTTGCCGAGCAGCTAGTCTGATTGAGCTCTCCTCCGTAAATGGGCTCTTGGATCGCATCACCGCCCTGGGAGTCGCTATCGACAACGATCAGATTGGGCTTAAAACCGATCTGAGAGAAATTAACTCTCCCCAGGTTACCCACCACGTTGTTGTGGTAGAGGAACAATGCGGCGACTCTTCTTCTATGTTAAAAACCAACTATGTCCAGATTCCCGATCCCTCCATGCCGGATTCCCATGGAGGGACGGACGCCAATCAAATACTGAACCTAAAGTCAGGCACCGGACCAGATTTGTTGGAAAGCATCCAACAAACCAAGCTTCCAAATCCGGAAGCTTCTTGGCCTTTGAGCCTCAGATCGGGCGGGGTTCCGAACTTAATTCCACCCGCCCACCCAAACATAAGCGATCTATCTCAAATACGGCAAGAGCCCGATGAAACAGTATATCATTACTCGGCCAGATTCCTCCTGGTTATGAACAGGATAATGGACTGCCGTGAAGAAAGCGCGATCTCAATTTTCTGCAACAATTGCACGGACAAGGGAATCATAAACGCCATCAGTCGTCGTGAAGTTACACACTTCGCCGACTTAGCGACCATTATACAAAAATACTGCGCGATGGAGAGTGCTTGGAAAACCGAAACTAGGTTTTGGGACAATCCGGCCCTAAATACAGCCCCAGTCCGAAATAAAAGGGTGTGTCATACTCAAGCGCCCGGGTTAAAAACCAAGAAGCAAAAAACCCCTAAAGGGTACGGAACCGTACTGGAGGGATGGCTCAACGGACCCTGCAAAATCCACAGTACGGAGGGTGCCACTCCAACACATAGCCTTCAAGCATGTTGGATACTACGGCAGGTGGCCAAAAGTGGCGAAGGCTTTTTATCCCCAGGCAACCAGCCCAACAGTACCAGTACGGTATTAACAGTCTTCGAGACTTTCGCATCAAATAACATGCGGAAATGAACAATCCGCAGCCTCGCTGAAGTCTACCAAGTAGCAACAACAAATCCATGGAGTGACACGGCTATCACCTTCAATGCCAGCGACGAACCTAAATTCCGAACAGCTAGAGCACCAGCCGCATTGGTCCTCAGTCCGATAGTGGACGGCTTTCGTCTTACCAAGGTACTCATGGATGGCGGCAGCGGATTAAACCTCATCTACGAAGAAACCCTTCAAAAAATGGAAATTGACTGGAGCCTCATTGAGCGAAGAAGCACAACCTTCAGGGGAATAATCCCTAGTCGAGAAGTACGCTACACAGGAAAAATCACACTAGATGTAGCGTTCGGCTCGCCGGACAATTACAGGTCCAAAGAGGTCATGTTCCAAGTGGCCCCATTCGGTAGCGGATATCACGCCTTGTTAGGGCGAGAGGCATTCACAATCTTCCAAGCTATACCCCATTACGGGTACATGAAGCTCAAAATGCCCGGACCCAATGGAATAATCGCTCTCGCCAGTGATCCAGATATAGCACTCCGCGCTGAAAATAAGACAGCCGCACTGGCCCTAGAGGCATTATCCGAAGCCCTAGCGGCAGAGGAACTAACTGCACTGCACTCCATGGTGGATAGGGATGATGTGATACTCGATAAGAGGTCCAAGTCCACCTCTTTTAAACCAGCAGACGAAATAGTCAAATTCCAGGTCCATCCAACGGACCCCACAAAGACGGCCTCCATTGGGGCACAATTAAATCCTGATGTAGAGCCGCACTATGAGAATTCCTTCGGGAAAATTGGGACATTTTTGCCTGGCACCCTTCAGACATGCCAGGAATCCCACGCAGGCTGGCAGAGCACAGCCTAAATATCCTAAAAGGATTCAAGCCAGTCAAACAAGCTCTTCGGCGATTTTCCGAACCCAAAAGACAAGCAATGGGAGAGGAGCTAGCCAAACTCTTAGAAGCCGGATTCATCAGAGATATAAAACATCCGGACTGGCTAGCCAACCTAGTAATGGTACCAAAAAAGGACAAATCTTGGCGCCTTTGCGTCGATTTCAAAGACCTTAACAAGGCCTGTCCAAAGGACCCTTTCCCTCTCCGTCGCATCGACCAAATCATCGATGCTACTGCAGGGCACGATTCATTGTGCTTCCTCGACGCATACTTCGGATACCATCAAATCAAGATGGTGGAAAAAGACCAGGCCGCAACGGCCTTCATTACTCCATATGGGCCATTCTGCTTCAACACAATGCCCTTCGGACTCAAAAACGCCGGCGCAACATATCAGCGCATGATTCAAACATGTCTGGCTACCCGGATAGGCAAAACAGTAGAGGCATACGTAGACGATGTGGTCGTCAAGACCAAACATGTCGAAACTCTAGTAGACGACTTGAGGGTGACATTCGACAACCTTCGAGCGTATGACATTAAGCTCAACCCAGAAAAATGTGTCTTCGGAGTACCAGCCGGAAAACTTTTGGGCTTCATTGTATCCGGTAGAGGAATTGAAGCAAACCCTGCCAAGATCTGAGCTCTGTCACAATTGGATATCCCAAAAGACCTCAAGCAAATTCGAAAACTAACTGGATGCGTAGCGGCTCTAAGCCGCTTTATCTCCCGTTTGGGAGAAAAGGCTCTGCCCCTCTATCGCCTCCTCCGGCGCACCGAACACTTCGAATGGACGGATGCTGCCACGGCCGGACTCGAAGAAATCAAGTCCATACTGGCAACAAATCCGGTCTTGGCCGCGCCCAACCTGGGCGAACCTATGTTATTATATATCGCAGCAACACATCAGGTTGTCAGCGCGGTACTCGTTGTCGAACGAGAAACAGAAGGGCACAGATTCCCTCTTAAAAAACCAGTGTACTACGTATCCACTGTCTTAACTCCATGCAAGTCCCGGTACCCACATTATCAAAAGATAGCGTATGCGGTGTTCATGGCACACCGGAAGCTGCGACACTACTTTCAAGAGTGTTCCATAACGATGGCCTCCGAAGTACCTCTCAACGATATTATAAACAATCGCGACGCAACGGGCAGGATTGCAAAATGGGCCATTGAGCTCTTGCCATTTGACATAACCTACAAACCACGGCGAGCTATAAAGTCGCAAGTTCTGGCTGACTTCGTCGCCGAATGGACCGAAGTCGAACTCCCTAAAGAGTACGGCGCGTACTCCAATTGGATCATGCATTTCGACGGATCCAAAATGTTGGCTGGCTTGGGGGCTGGCGTCGTCTTGACGTCCCCAACCGGAGACACAGTCCAATACGTACTTCAAATAATGTACATGGACTCCAACAACGCAGCTGAATACGAGGCCCTTCTACATGGCCTCCGGATGGCAAACTCCATGGGCATTCAACGTCTAGAGGTGCACGGGGATTCAAACCTCGCAATATTCCAAGTAAATGGAGACTTTGATGCCAAAGATCCGAAAATGGCAGCCTACCGCAACACCGTCCTAAAAATGTCAGCTCGGTTCGAAGGACTCGAATTCCACCATGTAGCCCGGGATAACAACCAGGCAGCAGATGTGTTGGCACGCATCGGCGCAAAACGCGACGCCGTCCCTCCAAACATCTTCCTGGAACGGCTCTTTAAGCCATCCGTATTATGGGAAGAGGAGTCCGGAAATAACAATCCGGAACCAGCTGCATCACCTAACTCAGACCATTCTGACACAATCGGTGGCTCAGCCAATGAAATAACACCTTCAGCCCACGAAATAATGGCAGTAATTGCCCCGTGGACGGAACCATTCCTAGCCTACTTAATCAGGCAGGAACTTCCCGAAGACCAAAATGAGGCCCGCTGCATAGTTCGGCGATCTAAAGCCTACAAGGTCCATGAGGGAGAACTTTATAAGAAAAGCACAACCGGAGTCCTTCAAAGGTGTATCTCCGAAGAGGAAGGGCGAAATCTCCTGGCTGAAATTCACGCCGGACTCGGCGGGCACCACGCTGCAGCCCGGGCCCTTGTAGGCAAGGCCTTCCATACAGGATTTTATTGGCCAACAGCCCGGGAAGATGCTTAGGACTTAGTCCAACGATGCATTGGTTGCTAGCTCTTTGCTAATCAGAGCCACATGCCACCCACCGCCCTCAAAACTATACCCATCACCTGGCCGTTCGCGGTCTAGGGGCTTGACATGGTTGGACCCCTTAAAGGGGGAACCCACAAGCACAAATACTTATTGGTCATGGTGGACAAATTCACCAAATGGATAGAGGCCAAGCCGGTTAAAACAGCAGAATCCGGACTGGTGATAGACTTCATATCCGGGGTAGTACACTGTTTTGGCGTCCCCCACAACATCATCATTGATAATGGCACGAATTTCACGGCCGACGAGGTTAAACTCTGGTGCAAAAACATGGGCATCAAGCTCGACTATGCTTCAGTCTATCACCCCCAAACTAACGGTCAAGTCGAGCAAGCAAATGGTCTAATCATGAGCGGCATTAAACCCAGACTAGTGCGGTCCCTCAAGGAATCTAACACGCACTGGGTAGAGGAGCTCAACTCCGTACTCTGGGGGCTGGGGACCACGCCAAACCGCACTACCGGATTCACACCATTTTTTATGGTGTACGGTGCAGAGGCAGTTCTGCCCTGCGATATAATTCATGACTCACCTCGCGTGCGCATGTACGAAGAAAGAGAAGCCGAGTTGGATCGGCAGGACAGTTTGGACGCCTTAGAGGAGGAGCGGGACGTGGCAAAAGCTCGTTCCGCATTCTATCAGCAGCAGGCTCGAAGATATCAAAGCAGAGAAGTACGGGCCAAAACCTACAATGTTGGCGAACTTGTTCTACGCCTGCCGGACAAGAAAAAGGACAAACTTAAGCCCAAGTGGGAAGGTCCCTTCATCATCGACCAAGTCCTGACCGGTGGAGCATACCGTCTACGTAACGCATCTGACAACCGACTCGAGCCGAACCCATGGAATGCAGCCCGTCTCCGAAGATTCTACGCCTAACGCCAGACTCAGAGTTCGTCTCACTCCTCCGTCCACCTTTTTACATTTTCACTGTCTCTTGTCCCCCTCCTTCTTCCCACTTTTTTTTCAATACCTTTGATAGGCTGATTTGTGCATTGTTCGCACACACTTGATGTGCTCCTAGCACTCATTATACCTGGGGGCTTCTTTAACAGAAGCTTATTTATATGGGCTTCATGCCCACCACATGTGTCACACTTCCACATGTACCTTTTGATCACCATTATATGCATCGATATGACTTAAGTTTTGGCCAAGCCGGGTTGCCTGGCTCCTGTGCTTACCCCTACGTTCCCGATTGTTCGGCTAGGAGGTAAAGGGAGCACCTCTGCGATTGTTACTGCCGGGTCAGCCGGATGTGTACCTCAGACTGGGTGAAGCCGAAGGCTAGCGTTCTTAAGGGAATATTTGGTCGGTGACCTGAAAGATTATTTATTACTTACTTATTTATCTGCCCCCAGATGCTTTTTCTGCTATTTTCGCAGTCCGGACATGCACTTTAGGGCATGCCTCCCAGGAAAAGGAACCCTTAACGGAACTATTCTCCCTGGAAGATGTTTCTTACTAACCATGTAATATAACATAGCTAGTTGGGCACTTGTCTGATAAAGAAATTATGACCCCTACACCTTGTCTCCATGCATGCCCTGGTTCTTTTATAACCGTCAGGGTATTCGGACACACTCCGGACTGTTGGGTCCCAAGGTTGAAGCGAAAAGGTCCGCAAAGGCAAACGATCTACAATCCGGCTAGAAGGCATTTTACATGTCATTTTAAAATTACATCGTCAAACTAACTGATTGTACTCCTCTTCAATCCCATCTAACAGGCTGTCTAATTTACAGTCCTGTTGGGAATATTTCGCGGCCAGCTCTACTTGGCCGTACATCAAGCTCACAGGGATCTCCTTCCCATCAGGCCCCGTAGGTCCGACCTCGGCCATGTGGTTTGGGTCAGCCTTCGGGTACCGCGTCTTCACCATGGCCCAGGCCTCCCTGGCACCTTGACGGCAGGCCGATATCTTCCACAGACGGAGACGTCGCCGTACTCCCTGAAGCTTCTCAGCAAGCCCTCCAAGACCGTCAGGTAGGGAGACGTAAGGCCATAAGGCCTGAACAACGCCGCTCATCGCCTGCCGAACACGTTCAAGCAGCTGCACCAGCTCGGGAAGTTGGTCACCCGTTGAACCGGGCATTTCCTCCATAGGGCGACCTATGAGCACACCTACAGACATATTTCTGTCAACCGACTTCCTCGCCGAACTCTTCTTTTCAAAAGAGTTTGCTCAAGCACTTACTATAGATGCCGCGACAAAGCCGCTGATTCTCCTTCAAGGAGCTAGACGGCTGGGCCCGAACACCTTTTAGCTCTTCTCCAAGCTGGGTGTGGGCATCTTGGAGTTTGTTCCTCTCCTGCTGCACCTTCATAAGCACCCTCTCGCTAGCCTTCAACTGGCGCAGTAGTTGTTGCTTGTCCGGATCTAGTCCGGCGCCCTCTGCAATATTATTGTCAGATTTACACACACGTCGCACTTTCTTAACTACTTATCTTTTCGAAGTACGTATTACCAGCGGGGGTCTCTGTGGCTCCCCCTGTGGCGGCCAGTGCGGCCTCAAGTTGGGCCTTGCACTCTTGAAGTTCCTGGGACAGGTGGGTATTCTTCTCCATAAGATCCTGCATAATAAATGATCCTTAAATCAGTTATTTTAACTATTTTAAGTCTCGGGGGCTACTGGCATATATAACTATTAAAATTACTTACCCGTATGTCCTTCACATACTGCTCCGTGGCTCTGGTTAAACCATCTTGAGCGGCACGGAGGTGCGCGTCTCCCGCATCAAAGGCATTCAACGCCTCCGGGGAGAAGCACGCGTCACGAAGAACTGTCCGGCGACACCCGTGATTCATGGCGCTCTCCACCTTAGAATGGGTGGCGGACATCCTGTCGGCATCCTCCGTTGGAGGAGTATCCGGCTCATGCCCTGTGTTCGCCTCCCCTTCCGGACCACGCGTTGGAGCATGGCTGGCGGAGGCTTGATTGGCAACCTCTCCGGACACTGTCCGGCGAGCGCTCTTTCTCCTGGAAAAGTTATGAGCATTAATATACCTCCTAGGGATCCTTCCCTTAAAAACAGCGGTGCAACGTACCGTTGTGGCGACGTTTCGATTCGCGTCGCACTCCTTTTCCGCCTGCTGGGCCGAACTGACCCTTGCTGGTCAGCCGCCGCGGGTTTAGCTTCTCGCCTTGAAGGCACCTCCTGCAAGACACCGTTGGTATACGGTGATCTAAAGAACGCAAGGACGAAGTAATGGTGTCAGAACTCCGGTCATAATTACCTGAGAAGCCGGACATAATCCGGGGTAGTCAGTCGTAATGGCGACTAAAGCATTATCCATGCTGAGTTGGTGGAACACCCCGTCAATTAGCTCCACCTTTATGTCCGGATCCTCTTCGGAGGCCGGATCAAGGGATCTTCCCGGATCCTCGGGTTGTGGAGCCGGACTGTGCATGCCCTCCACATCCCGACGCAGTTCCTGCGTCAAAATCATAAAGTAAGGCATTTAAGTTCGAAAGCACGGGTCGGGTGAATAAACGTTCGCTTACCCAGCTCCGAGGGTTATTCATGGAGAACCCATTCAATGGGCTTGTCTGGAGAAAGTCCTCCTTCTCCCCCTTGTACAAGCCGGACAGGATCTTCACCAGATCCGCGGCCGATCCTGGCCCCTTGCGGCCATGACGGGTGGCGTCGTTCTCCCTGTTGAAATCCCACATGGGGTGGCCCCCATATTGGAGCGGCTGCACCCCTCGCATAATGCACGTGGCCATGATACCAATCATGGTCAATCCGGAGTGGGCCAGTAACCTAATCCGGCCCATCAGATAATGGACGCTCCCATCATCCTCCCGTTGAGGGCTCCGCCGGCGCCAACTCAGGCGTTTCTTCAAGGGAGCATTGCTGAACTCCGGGAGGCTGATCCGAACTGGATCCGGCAGAGGGGTGTCCTCCATATAGAACCATTCCAAAGGCCAATCTTCGGACGCCTTCTTCAGGGTGAGGGGTGGATATCCGGTCCCGGCGATGCGCCATATTTCGGCTCCGCCCACTTGATATATCGACCCTTCGTGAGAACAGGGTACGAGGCAAAACAATCTCTTCCACAGCGCAAAATGGGGCTCGATGCCCAAGAACAGCTCGCAAAGAGCTACAAAGCCCGCGATGTGCAAAATGGAGGCAACTGTAAGGTGGTGAAGCTGGAGTCCGTAGAACTCCAGGAGCCCCCGGAGAAACGGATGTATGGGAAATCCGAGTCCCCTTATTAAATAAGGGACAAAGCATACCCACTCTCCTTTGGAGGGGTTGGGAATGCTCTCCGCCTGCTTTCCACCCTGGAAGGTGGCCAGTCCGGCTCGAACCGGAACCATGAAGGCTGGGGGAAGATATCCCTCGGTTTGGAGCGCCACTAGCTCGCTATGTGGAACTGAGCATCTCCCCCAATCTCCTGGCTTAGGGCTGGGAGCGCGAGAGGAGGAGCCGCGTCGACTATCCATGATAGAATGGATTTTTTGTCAGAGGCGCTTCGATGAGTACTTGCAGAAGGAGGATGGTGTGAGTTGGATCTAGATCCTCGCCTCTCTTATAGGCGGCTCGTTCGCAAGGCTAGGGGGGAAAATGTAAAAATACCCTAGCTTTTCGCATTCATACGACACGTGGAAGAAGGCCATTATTGGGCGTAGAAGCCAAGGAGCGCAACATTTATAAGGAAGCCGGACATTATTCGACAGGAACATGAAGTTTGAAGGAGAACCCGCCTTGCAACGCCGAAGACAACATGCGCGCCGGACTCGTCGTCATTGAAGCCTGGTTCGGGGGCTACTGAGGGAGTCCCGGACTAGGGGGTGTCCGGATAGCCGAACTATCATCATCGGCCGGACTCCAAGACTATGAAGATACAAGATTGAAGACTTCGTCCCGTGTCCGGATGGGACTTTCCTTGGCATGGAAGGCAAGCTTGGCGATACGGATATGTAGATCTCCTACCATTATAACCGACTCTGTGTAACCCTAGCCCTCTCCCGTGTCTATATAAGCTGGATGGCTCTAGTCCATAGGACGAACAACAATCATACCATAGGCTAGCTTCTAGGGTTTAGCCTCCTTGATCTCGTGGTAGATCTACTCTTGTAACACACATCATCAATATTAATCAAGCAGAACGTAGGGTTTTACCTCCATCAAGAGGGCCCGAACCTGGGTAAAACATCGTGTCCCTTGTCTCCTGTTACCATCCGCCTAGATGCACAGTTCGGGACCCCCTACCCGAGATCCGCCGGTTTTGACACCGACAAGGGGGTTTTGTGATTTGATGGCTCATTGGGCATTAATGCGGCGGTTCGATCAGGGTAGTCTACCGTCATTCTACTACGGAGTAATCTAGTGCATGGCTGGTGGACCCAGGTGCTGGCTGTCCCACACGTTGGTGAAAGTGAGTAATTTAGTGCATGGCTGGAGGAGGATCCGCACGGTAGAGCATGTCCACTATTTTTCATTCTGAAGAAAAAAATGATTACAGCAAGCGTTTCCACTCTTACGACGGAGGAGTGCGAAACACGGCAGCCACTTGAATGTACAAAGTGCTCCTACTACTAGGCATGTGCAGTGGTTCATACGTCAGTACTACACAATCTTGTTGCTAGTGTAGTAAGATATGACGATAACAAATGATGTTGTGCGCATGTCAACTACTCCTATATGTAACATAGTACCGTTTTTTCGACTGTCCGGTCGAGAATGAACGGTGAGATCAATGTTAACAGAACTAGGTCCACAGCGCACGGAGAGTACGGTGCTACAGTACTCCATGAAACATGAACCATATGAAGCACGAATAGTGTTAGACAGGGTGTATGAAGGGTGCATGGGATGGGAGCAAAATTTCCCTTCTCGACCCATTTTTGGGTGTTTGGCAGAGTGCATGAAGGGTGCATGAGTCCACACTAGTAGGTTGACAAAAATACACGAAGAGGAAACAACTATATTGAGATGAGAATGAAACCAAACACACCCACACGCTTTGTGCTACAGTGACTGATCTACACCGTCTGAGTTTGATCCAATGGTCATGTTGCGCCGAGACATGGACATGCCCATGCAGAGGGCGCCTAAACACCACCAAAGTCCCTCTGCTTATCGAGGCGCACGACGTTGGTGATGCAGGGTGCAACCGCCCGCAGAGCCCGCTCCCGATCGACGGGAGCCAGCTCGTCAAAGACGGCGTCCAATGGCACGAATGGATTTCGGTGACGGAGCCCTGAAAGGATTCGCCCAGCAACGGCGACGGCAGCCCACAACCCCTCCTTGTCCAGCTCAGCCCCCACCATCACGCGGAGACGGCTCAGCTCCTCGGAGATATAGGTGAAGAAGGAGACCAGGTCAGGAAGCCGCAGCTCGTTGAAGTCGACCGGGTGGTCGAACGGGTTTAGCCCGATGGCCGGCATCATCGCACTGGCACGACGGTAGGCATCACGCAGTCGCAACACGTGCGTGGAAACTTGGTTCACCAAGTGGCTGAGGCGATCCTGGACCTCATCACGATTGGCCCGCTCGCGCTCCAGCCGGCTCCCCTGACAGCCTATCGTATCTCCCGCTTTCTGCAGCAACGCTGCCGACGCCTCGAGCATCTTTGTGGTGGACGCCTGCCGCTTTTGAAGCTCTGTGAACTCCCACACATAAAGGAGGAGCATGGCACTCCTCTCCTCCTTGAGCTCACGGAGCTCCACGTCCTTGGCCCTGAGCTCCGCATCCTTGGCATGGAGCTCCCGTGTCAGGCGCCTCACCTCGGACTCCGTGATCTGCTACGCTGCCATGGCACCAGGTAGAAGCAATGGGGAGAGGAAGGAAAGGGGGCGAAATGGCTGAAACACATCTACGGGAAGGCTGAGGGAGCCAGCCGAGGAGCGGGGAATCTTTTGGTTTTCACCACGGTAAAACACCAGTCGACGACTTCTCACATCAGGGAGCAGTGGGTTTTTACAGGCGGCGTCATCGTGACTAATTGCTGCCACGCCTGCTCCCGTCAATCAAAAAAATAAAAATCCTGCCGCACCCAAACACCAGAGCAACGCCGCGGTGTATATTTAAATTTACGTGCCGGCAAGTAGATAAAAAAAGGGATGAAGAAACAAATGTGGCGGCGGCCTAGCTAATCGGTCGAACTAGCCCAACTAGCTAGCCACTGTGCTTCACTGATGTACTCGGCGGGAAAGGTGGTCTTTCGTGATTTGACGACTCATTCACTTGCTTCGGCGCTACGACCGAGGAGGACCCAGAAAACGCGCGGTAGTGCGTCCCACATCAGGAAGAATATATGCGTGCACCACCCGGGAGGACCTCGAAACCGCGCAGTAGGGTGTGCCACGTCTCGGCACGGAGGAAAAATGTGCATGTAAAAATATACTGTATCAGACGTAGTACCTATGGTTCGACCTCGGGACCCAGCCAGTCGGTCGAAAACACCCCACTAGCCACACAGCTTCATCATGCAAACGTGGCATGGAGGATAGATCTGGTAAGCTCCGTCTCGACCAGCCACAACGTCTCTTGTTCTAGGCAATTCTTCTATTTTCCAAGCTTTATTTAGTTGTAATAACACCACGGCAAGCTAGCGCTGCTCTTTGTGTGTGCCCGTGCAAAGGTTAGACGATGGAGAGAAGAGAGATTGAGATCGCAGACCTGGGACCCACCAGTAAGTGAGACAACGGTCATGCACGTGTTGACGAGGCACTCCCTCTACTCTACTCAACGCAAGTACTGTATAAAATCAAGTTATGGGACAAAGCCAGCAACCGTTTGTTTTTTCAGGCTATCGACTTACGCTTTGGGTTGCCAGTTCGAATCCCGTCTTTCAGATTTGTTAGTTTTAGGTCCAAATTTGATTAATGACAAGTGGGACCCCCGTGTGTTGTTCCAATATTTCAGTGTAGGATGGTTTTTTTGAACAAACACTTTGCGTGGTTAGACAAGTAACGGCACGAGTTACAAGTATTTTGCAAGTTTACGAACAAAAATGATAGCGACATAGAATATCACATCCACCCCGCAGCTTAGATACTATGGTGATACGAGTTTTTACACCGTTGGAAGTGAGATCTAATGGCTTGGGAGTTGTCTTTGTAATTATGCGCAATTTCCAAACTCTCCAAAGGTTTTTTTTTTGCAAATAAAACATTCAAGCCTCGTGTGTGCCGCTGCATCTTCGATACAACGACTCCCCGGTGCTCATATTAGGTGCTCCCCGTAGCTTAATTACCCGCTACGGTGATATGAGCATCTAGGTCGTATGATCAGTGATCAGATGGCACATGCGTAGTACTTGTACTTTCTGCGCATTTCCCAAACTCTATCAGCCGTATATTGCAAAAACATTCAAACCTCCTACTGTGGGCCGTTAGATCTCAGTGAACTCGTATCACCATAGAATCTATGGGGCGGAAGCACCTCATACTCTCTCGTGAGAGAAAACATAAGGTGCTATCGCAGCTTGGATGCTATGGTGATACGAGCTTGGAGGTCGTTTGATCTGAGATCCAATGGCATCTGAGCATTCTTTGTGCTTGTAAGTAGTGGCCGAACTCTTTTGGGGCTTTTCTGCAAAAAACCATTCAAACCACCGAGGAGGTGTTGGGTCACAAATCCAACGCCTCCGAAGAGCTTGTATCACCAAAGCATCTAAGGTGTGGTAGCACATGATATTCTTACATACAGGAGAATATGATGTCCTCCTTCACCTTAGATGCTACGGTGATACGAGCTTCGAGGTCGTTGGATATGGGATCAAAGGGCATCTAAGTAGTTTTTGTACAAATTGTGTGCAATTCTCAAACTCATCAAGGTTTCCTGCAAAAAAATAAGACACATCATGTGAGCTGCTATATCTCAGATCTACAACCTCTAAGCAACTCGTATCGGCATATAGCATCTAAGGTATGGGGGCACATGATATTCTCCCGGGGAGGAGGGGTGGGGGTGCACAACCAATCGGTGGTTGGGAGGGTGGGGACAAATATAATCTAAACAACCCTAAACAGAGCTCCACAATTTTATCTAAGGTCGAGGGGTTGACCCCCGACAAGCATAGCTCCGCCTAAACACAACATTTGCATGTACTGTAGTACTAGACTTAATATTCATGTTTCAGTTTCATGTTCATTTTAAATATTGAACTGAGGACCATGGATGTCTTACATTTTACTCCCTTCGTTCCTAAATATTGGTCTTTTTAGAGGCTTCAAATGGACTGGCACATACAGATGTATATAGACATATTTTAGAGTTTAGATTCACTCATTTTGCTCCGTGTGTAGTCACTTGCTGAACTCTCTAAAAGACTAATATTTAGGAATAGAAGGAGTATTTTGGAATTCGTGTCATACATGCATGGTTTGGAAAAATAGATGCACTATACTTATTGGATTGTTGTTGTGTTCGTGCGTGTGTGTCTCTGTGTGTGTGTGTGTGGTCATATGCTTGATACATACAAAGTTTTCTCACCTCCATATTGTTGATCTTTTAAATTTGAATTTGCATTGGAAAACTTACTAGGGATACCATGAAATGTGAAATCCACGTTGAGATCACTATATCACAAACTCACTCTAATTCAACAACCCGTCATAAATCAATTACCACGTTGAGATTAGTATTTGCCAGGAAAATACGGGTATTGTAATACACATAGATTCGTTCGGCAATTTAAAAGGTTCCTTTCGTATTCTCGAATGGTAGGACCCAACGACGTACCAGCCAGACCTTGGCTCGTGTTGATCCTAAAAAACCGGGCTCGTGTCCTTCGGTGGCGTGCGTGGTATGCACATTAGGCAACCCCAAAGTCGAGCCTTAGCGTTTCAAGTCGAAATATCTAGCGGCCAGAATTCCAGCCCTAGGAAATTCCCCTCATGTCCCCGGTCCATAATGACTACCGATGAACAACGGAGGGATGCTTTAGTAACTAAACAACATTACCTACTGTGCCGAGCATGGTTCAATTCCCTCGGTCGCCGCTCGTCAAGGTCACCCGTCAACTGCATTGCCTAGTACTACTATTACTACACCAGGATGAGCATAGAATTGAGCCCGTTTGTTCGTGCCTAGTACTTGAGTTAATATATCAGGCAATGCACTGGTATGGAGGGATTATCCTTTTACTCTGCATATATAACTTGTCTGAAGTCTATCTAAGCAAAATGTTAGACCAAATCCTTTCTTAAGAAATACAATAGGACAGATGTACGGCTTGAAAATTTATTGCATGATGCAGGTTATGATATTGTTTCGAATCCTGGATCTTAAATTTCAGAAAATCCAAAAGTGAGCATAAATTCTTGAAATTGAGCATGGTCACGTGATATGGCACAAATATTACTTCATAAGTTTTTTCTTCAATTCGAGACAAGCTGCTTATGACAAGTTGCACAAATGAAGAGCCAAGGTATTTTGGAACAAAGACCTGTCACGTTAAGGCGAAAGCTTTCACTATTGAAACCGTGGGCGTTTACGTGCCGCCACGAGTCCCTGCTTCTCAACGGCAGGTGCCGTCCCAGCAAGCGTGTGAGTCGACGGGAGGCGTGCGAGCAGACCGCTGCGTCGGCTGTCAGAGAGGCGTGCGAGCAGACCGCTGTGCAGACTCACCGGGAGGCGAGCCCTTTGACCAGGCTCCGCCGCCCACCGTCGTCCCAACTGCTCCAACTTTTAATGTCGCCAGCGCTGCAGTTTGAAATCAACCCCGCACTAGCCGGTATCACTACAATCCTCTCTCTTCCTCTCCGATTCTCCTGTCGTCTACCTCATACTAGCCTGACCTAAACGTATGCCATGCCACATATGGTCTGCCCTTAGTGTTCCAGTTTCATGAGGAAGACACCCAGCCGGAGTCTCAAGAACATAAGGCGCTTTGGGACGAGCTTGAACTAGCCTTGCGGGAAGACTCGTGCCTGTCCCCGCTCCTGTTCCGGCTCTCATCGCCCCGACTGCGCCAGTGCCCATCCCTGTGACATTGATGGGCTGGGAGCCGCACATTGTCGCCGAGCTTGATGCCACTGGGTTCCACGAGGTCCCCGCCGACTTTCACGCGCCCGTGCACCTGCCAGTGCATGCGCCTGCGCATGCACTAACGCGCACGCCCGTGCCGGTGCCCGTGCACCTACCAGCGCATGCGCCTGCGCATGCACTGACGCGCACGCCCGTGCCGGTGCTCGTGCACCTGCCAGCGCATGCGCCTGTGTGTGCACTGACGTGCGCGCCTGTGCCGGTGCTTGTGCACACGAATGTCTCCGCCACACCGTTGACAGCGTCTGTCCCCATGCGGGTGCCAGTGCCCCCCTCAGCGGCATGGATGGCCGCCGTCAACCGCTTCCTTGCACCAACGCCAGTCGCCTCCTCCCGCCAATTGACTCGCTCCGAAGTCCAGAACATTTTGGCCTTCCTTGAAGCTAGGCCAACGTCAAGGAGTACGCCCACAACGGCGCAAGACGCCGCCGTCACCGTCGGTCAGTGGCCCGACCAACGACACACAGAGCACGGCAGAGGAGCCGCTTCCCACCGCGAGACGCCCCCGCCGCCGCCGCATAATCTAAATTTGCCATGAAAAACATTCGGATTGCCATGCTTAAAATCCGAACGTTTATCATTTCCGTTTATTTTATATCGATCGTCGTATAATTTAAATCGGAGTCAGACAGAACGAAATGTATGGTTTGATCGATTGAATGTTCTGCTAGAGCCGTATCTAATTAAATATAAAACGTCATCAAGCCACATGTATTCCTTGTCATCCAACGACCTAGACTGCTTCAATGTCGAGCGCTCAACACGTTTAGCGTGCAGTTAATTTCATGCCAAAAATAGTGCTAATCACATGACAACACGCAAATAATACCCTAGTAGTTAATATCCGCATGCACTTAATATACTTCCAAATTAACGTGCATTGCACGTACACACTGACTAGTGCTGCTAGTACGTGAAACTGGTGCTGTGACTTGTGAACGCGTCCAGATATGGTCAACGGCAACATCGCCTGCGAGTTCTTCCTGTTTGCCCGTATGTCTAAACGCAGAAGGGGAGGAGAGAGAGAGAGCACACATGAAACCCACCAGTTTTGTAGCTTATTTATAATAATTAAAGAGAACAACATAGTTTTTTCAATAATACGATGGTGCGGCGTTGAAGGCGAGAAAGGACATGCGAGAGAGCGATGACCGAGCCAGAGGGAAATCAGCTAGGGGAGTTGCGTGGGTTGCAACGGTGTTTGGAGTAGTCGTGGGCTGAATGCTACGAAAATATAATCTAAACCGACCGGAATAAATGCCTACACAAATTAATCCAAGGTTGGAGTGCCTCTCACAATGTAAATAGCTCCGGCTTTGCGAGGGATGGAGAGGTAGTAGCTTCAACGCGTGGAAGATATGGTGTGAGAAAGCAAGGTCAATCGAGAGACATATAGATAGAGAGACAAAGTGAGTGTGATCCGACATTCGTTGAACAAATATATATGCTCCGGAGAGATATTGTCCGATTGAGCTTTTGGCAAGGGTGAGGGCTGTAAGATAGAGCTTGAGAGATGATACAGTCACAGACGTGTAGATATATTTTGTGCGTGGGAGGAAGCAAGGTCAACCGATCACATAGGGTCGCCGTGCGATCGAAAGAGTGAGACAGGTTGGAGAGAGTGACCTAGATAGACGATGTGCGTGAGAGAGTATACAATATGAATAGGTCGAATTGGGCTCAAACATGGTGATATATCAGTTTTGTCCGAGAAAGAGCAAGGTCAATCAAGACATGCGGATATATATATAGAGAGAGAGAGAGAGAGATTAAGTGAGTGTGGCCCACCATGAGGTCGAAAGAGTGGTGGCGGCTTGGATGGACTGGCCTAGATAGACAATCTGCGTGAGAGAGTATAGAGTGTGTCGATCGAGGCCCAAACAGGGAGCTATATCATTTGTGTGTGAAAGAAAATGAGGTTAAACGAGACTCAGATAAAGAGAGCGAGATTGAGCGAGTGTGGCCCGCCGTGAGGAAGAAAGAGTGAGACAGTCTCGAGGGAGTGACCTAGATATACAACATGTGTGCGTGCGCACGAGAGGTTGGGGGGCTAGATAGGCAATGCATGCATTTAGCGCGAGAGGGTGAGAGGGA